>NW_027205081.1:0-17697 GCF_024711535.1 Dipodomys merriami | reverse complement strand
AAACCCGATGCCTTCACTGGCCATTTTGATGCATGCCTGGCCAGAACTACAACTGCAATAAAGTGTTAGGGTCCTGAGGAGCTGCAATGGGAGGTTTTTCTATTCTTCATAGAATGGACAAAGCAAGGATTACCATGCAGTACATAGGAAGCTCATAGTAGGCAACAAGATGAAGATTCTTATAAGAAGCACTTCTATCCATACATAAAAGAACAACATAATTGAAGACATGATGGAGAAGAGTAAAGAGAAATCATACCACTTGCGAAGGAATCCAATCTATGAGATAAAGCCCAAGAAAGAGGTCAGATAAAAGAGGTAGAATTATCCCCAGATGTCCATTGCTTAGAAGATTGAGAAGCTCAAGAGAAGGTCAGCTTCCTCAGAGCTCAGAATCAGACTGCTAAAACCTAAATCATACAATATCCTAAGAAGAATTTTTTCAGAAAGATAATAAATTTATTGACATAACACACACACACACATATATATATATACATATATATATATATATATATATATATATATATATATATATATATATATATACAGAGAGATTATCTTTTTTTGTTTTGTTGTTGGAAATCCTCTTCTGTGTTTCACTTGATCATCACTCCTGACCTTTATTCCCAGTTAGGCATCAGTTAGGTGTACATTTGGTAGGTAATATAACTGAACATGGACCAGGTAAGAACCGTAGTGACACTCATACAACAAAATATCTTATGAAAAAGGCAATGGGTCTCATATCGGGCACATTGATAGTAAGCTTTCTTTTAGAACAAGGAAATATCTTAAGGAAACACATTGTAAACATCCACAACCCAAAGACAAGTGACCCTTTAAAATAGTGACACATTCTTTAGACAATATTTTCAGACTTCAAGAAGAAAAGGAAGGAGAAAAGAAGAAAAGAAAGAAAGAAGAATGGGAATGATGTAAGGAGAGAGGGAAAGAAGAGGGATAGAGAGAAAACCATAAAGTGATTATATATAACCACATTAATAAAAATATGGTGATAAAAATGTGCAATCACTTATAAAGGCTAGGACTTCTCTACAAAGGGCCTATCTGGGCTAATGCTTAGTGGTAAAACCATCTGCCATAACCGTATATAGTGAAAGAGTAGCTAGGCAGAACGACCAGAGTCACAAGTCATCAAAATGGTACAAGGTGACAGACATGCTCCAGGAAGACATGAGAAATGCCCCTCCAGCCCTATCACAGTTTGATTCTACTGGAGGTAGCCATGGGAAATACAGAACAAACTTGAATTTGCAGAGAAACAAATACTAAAACACAAATGGATGTATATTCAATTTACAGATATTGATTTTACTCTAGCTAGATGAGAACTTTGCACTGGGTTTTGAGCAAAGATTCAATGAATTTCACACAAAGATTTGAGTAATCACTGCAGCTTCCAGAAGAGTAGAGAGAGGCAAAGGTGAAGTGCAGCAACTGTGAGGCTTCATCACAGTGATTTGTGTATGCAAAATGGTGGCTCAGGCCAGAATGAGGACAGGTAAGAAGATCAGACATTTTTAAAGGCAGACCCAGTCTCATATCCAAATGTGTGATGCAAAGGAAAAAAATCACTTTTGACCTCACATACTTAAAATGTAGAAAAATAAAATGTTATCAGTGAGTTTGAGAGGATGTTGTGTGGAGTAGGTGTGAGAGTTTCACCTCAGGCATGTATAATATGAAATAATTATTAGATACTTCACTAGAAAAGTTGAATATACAGTTGAAGTTCTAAGTCTTGAGTTTTAGGAGACATAACTGTATTAGGGATTGTGTTTCTTACTCATGAATTCCTAAGATATTTTTGCATAAATACACTCATTACTATAATGAAGAGGTAGAAGAGGACTGTGAATGAGTTTTTTGTCTTAAATCAACATTATCACAATAGAGGTGAAAGAAAGAAATAAAAAAGGCCAGGAAAGCAAAGCTGAAAAGTAATCCTTAGAGAAAGTATATCAAGGAGAAGATTTTTTTTGTCAGTTATGGGGCCTGAACTCTGGGCTTGGGTGCTGTCCCTGTGTTCTTCAGCTCAAGGCCAGTGCTCTACCACTTGAGCTACAGTACCACTTCCAAGGAGGAAAATTCTTAAGTATATGATTCTGAAAGCTAATGTAAAATGAAAGGTAATGTAAAATGTGTGATGAGTCAGACAGGTTGAGAAAAGGTAGAACTATTGACAACAAAAATGGCATTCTTTGCTAGAGTGAGGCTAAATACTGATCAGCATGGTTTAAGGACAGAACATGGAATTTCAAAGCTGTATTAATAACTAATACTTATAGATATTTGCTGCCTAGGGAAGCTAAAGGACAGAATGTTTGTTGATAAGAAAAATAGGATCAAGGCAAGAAAAATTCTTATGTTTTTAAATGTGAGGAATTTCATTATATTTATGCTGACTTACAGTGTATTTTATTCAACATATCACAGAGATTTTTTTTTAATTTTTTTTTGGTTTGTCGTGGGGCTTGAACTCTTGGCCTGGGCACTGTCCCTCAGCGCTTCAGCTCAAGGCGAGCACTCTACCACTTGAGCTACAGTGCCACTTCAGGTTTTCTGGTGGTTTTATTGGAGATAGGATTCTCACGGTCTCTCCTGCCTGGGCTGGCTTTGAACCGCGATCCTCAGATCTCAGCCTCTGAGTGGCTAGGATTACAGGCGTGAGCCACCAGCGCCTGGCCATATCACAGAGATTTAATGTTAATGAAGATACCTTTGTGTTTTTGCCATAATCATACTTTTAAAAAATGTGAAATATCAATCATTATTTTATAAAACAGAAATATAGAAGATTTTACCCCATATATAATTATAGATTCTAATTTCAACTGACAGGACATTTGAGGGCTACTGGCACCCCATTTAGTATTCTAGGATTTATCAATGATTAGATAAGAGAGATGATACAATCAATATATTTGACTGTATTTGGAGGTAGAAGTCGGAAATTTCTTCAAATAGTCTTCAGTGGTAGGAGACAAAAGTTCCAGGGTGCAAGTTAGGTAAATGAAGTGTGGAGTTCAGAGAAAAATGGGATGGATATTAACTAGCTGAAAGTGCTAAGATATGAAATCACCATTAACATGAATAGAGTTTCCTGTTAAAGTCCATGTTTTACATTTATTGTTCAGCCAATGCATTTGTGTTGTTTTATTCTTGTTGTTTTTAAATTTATCTTTATTGTCAAGGTGATGTACAGAGGGGTTACAGTTACATCAGCTGTATATCTGGATTTGACAGGGCATGATTTTACTGCTTGAGTTAAAGAAAGCAAGAGAGCACAGGAGAATTGATAGTGTGTCTTTGACCATAAACTAAAACTGGAAAAAGGAAAGGACATTAGAAGATAACTGAGAACTTAACAAATATCAAGCTTGATGATTTTATTGAGGTTATTGATTGTTGAGGCTTGGGTTACCTAAGTAATTACAAACATAGCAAGACAGCTGATATAATCATAGTTTTCCAAAGGACATTCTTTAAAAATTGGAGCATTACTTTTAATTTTTACTTTAGTGCCTTTTGGAGGAATTACCATTGAGATAAATTTCACAATATCATTCAGATATAAAGTGCCTCCATGCTCAACTGCATGAAGTCTAGTGTGAAGTTTACTGTGAAGTCTCAAGAAGTCCAGTGTGACTCTAACCTCTTTTTATTCATTTATAATATAATGTAACTAATTTCATTGTATGTATTCCAATATCGCAGTTGATTCAGAAACCTTACATGGTAAAAGTAAAGCCAACTATTTTAATCTTTCCTTAAAGTGAATTGTTAAAACAAAACACACAAAAGAAAGATGAATAAAAAGACAATGAAAAGGCTGAGTTATTCTTTCCGTTACAGCCACATAATTGTTTAGCTTTATCAAAAAGAATACCAATATCATGACTGAAATACAGGCTTTCTTTCCCAGAAAGATATGGAACACATTGTTAGAAGAAAAGACCTAAGCAAAATCCTTGCCGACCTGATTTTCCCACTTATGCAAGGAGTTAAAAAAACATAAAAACAAAAGCCTTATTGTACCTTTGTGAAATATTAGGCAGAAGGATGAAGTTAAACAAGCCCAGCTGTACCAATGTCATCACATATTTCCATAAAAACTGCAAGCATATATACCTATAAAAAGGTATTTTGAACTCTACACACATAGTGACTATAAAATATCAGAATTTTAAGATAATATTTTAGCAGGATTTTAAAGATTATATAACCCCAGTCCAATAGCATGACACAAAGATTATAATTCTGTAGAACAATGTTACTTTCATATCATTTAAATGAAAATAAAACCATAATAAACCGTTAAATCATAAACTTCATCTGTGGGATAATTCACTGATAATAGTTACATGAAATTACTTACGGCAAGTTTTCTATGTCATTGGTAATTTTTGTTTTTGTCTGTTGTAGGGCTTGAACTCTGGCCTTGGGTGGCATCCCTCAACAGTTCAGCTCAAGGTGAGCACTCTACCACTTGAGCCACAGCACCACTTCTGGCTTTTGGGGTTAAATTGGAGATAAGAGTAGCGAGCTTCAGTTTTCTGCATGTGGGTAGCCACTTCTGCAAAGCACCATTTTTTGAAAAGCTTGCTTTTCTTCTGTCCTGTAATTTTGGCTTTCATCAAATATGAAGTGGTTATAGGTCTATGGATTTATTTTTGGGTCTTCTTTTCAATTCCATTGGTCCACAAGCATATTCTTGTCATGCAACATAGGCTGCATGTTTTCCCTCATTTATGGTAACTAGAGGATGCCTATAAATCTACAAGTAAACACACTAGATAATAAAAGACAAAAGAAATTACACTTGGTCATGATAAAGTATACAGCACTCTAAACATTCCTTCAGTGAAACCAAAGGAGGATATTCTTATGCTATGTGCCTTTGATGTTTATCAAAACAATCCAAGAATGGAAATGAGTAATTTTTTGGTGTTATTTTGCTTTTTTGTTTGTTTGTTTTCTCCTTTGTCGCTGTTTTTGTTTTCTGTTACTTCTGTCTTGTATGTGAGTTTTTTTTCTGTTTGGGGGAGGGTAACAGTAAGCACACAAAGTATGTACAAATGCAGCAGTGATATTCACTAGACACTATGTTGAAACATACAACTTATGGGGAAGTGGAGGGAAAAACTGGGAGAAAACATGGGAAGAGGTGACACTGTTCCAAAAGAAATGTGCTCATTTTCTGACAAGTAATTTTAATTCTTCTGTAAATAAACTTTTACAATAACAATAAAATATATATTTAAAAAAGAAACGTCAGAGACTCAGAAAAAGGTATAAAAAGCACGTTTAATGATAAAGGCAAGAAGAGGAGTTGGGGAAAGGGAGAGTGGTGGCTGCCTAGTATCAAGGTACAACATATGAACATGTGAAAATGTCATAATGAATCCTATAAGTAAAATTATAAAGAAAAATAATACAGTTAGAGGCATTGGGGATAGAAAAATCGAATTGAGAATATAATCAACATACACTGTATGTAGGTAATTCTGTAGGAAAATATTGAAATGAAATCCATTACATTCTATAATTAAAATATGCTAATAGTATGAGATGAAAAACTATTACAAAATAAATAATGATGCATTATATTCTAAAGCACATAGTGGAATACAACACTTTAATTTGTTTCCATGAAAGACAATGTGGAGAACTCTAGCTGACAGGTTGCATTCAAATTTCATATTTACCAAGAAGAAGAAGAAGGAGGAGGAGGAGGAGGAAGAGGAGAAAGAGGAGGAGGAGGAGGGACAACAGGAAGAGGGAGAGGAGAAGGAGGAGGAGGTGGGGGAGGAGGAGGGGGGAGAGGAGGAGGAGGAGGAGAAGAAGAAGAAGAAGAAGAAGAAGAAGAAGAAGAAGAAGAAGAAGAAGAAGAAGAAGAAGAAGAAGAAGAAGAAGAAGAAGAAGAAGAAGAAGAAGAAGAAGAAGAAGAAGAAGAAGAAGAGAAGAAGAAGAGGAGGAGGAGGAGGAGGAGGAGGAGGAGGAGGAGGAGGAGGAGGAGGAGGAGGAGGAGGAGGAGGAGGAGGAGGAGGAGGAGGAGGAGGAGGAGGAGAAGGAGAAGGAGAAGGAGAAGGAGGAGAAGGAGAAGGAGAAGAAGAAGAAGAAGAAGAAGAAGAAGAAGAAGAAGAAGAAGAAGAAGAAGAAGAAGAAGAAGAAGAAGAAGAAGAAGAAGAAGAAGAAGAAGAAGAAGAAGAAGAAGAAGAAGAAGAAAAGATAAAAGCCAACAAAAGCCAAGTATCAGTCTTACAAAGCTTTATTTACTCTATTTCTTAACTCATTTCTCCTCAAATATGTAATGAAAGCAAAATAAATGTTAGGTAATTTATAGTATTCATTGCAAATTTATAAAATAGATTTCATTGCTGATCATGTGAAGATTGTGTAGACCTGTGTGTGCATGTCTTTGAATTCATTTTTCCTTGCGTGCATGAATAATAGAAATGATTTTCTCAAAAATTAGCAAATTATTTTCTCAAAATGAAGTTGGATGTACTATTTAGTCTTTATGCTTAAATAAGCCATTTACTAAGTCAGGGTTTATAAGGTAAAGGGCATGTTGCCCAAAATCAGGTATATGGGAGAGACAAGAAACAAAAAAAAATGGGGTTTGGGAAGACTTGTAATGAACCTTGTTAGACATCAAAGAAATGTCAAAAGATGACAGAAATGTAACTGGAGTTAATGGGTAAAATAAAGTTGCTGTACTTTTACTATAGTTGCTATAATTTACTCTTCAAACCAGGTTCAAATATATACATCTATATTTCAATGACTAGCTGGGTGGATGGCAGATGATATAGAATTTAAGGCCAGCCTTTGTGCTACATAGTGAGACCCTGTCTCTATTTCAAAAAGAAGTGTTAGAAGTATAGCATAGTAGTACAGTATTTATGTGGCATTCTTTTGGACTATGGTTGAATACCAATAGGAAATAGGTTGGAATAATAGGGAATAAAAGTGAAAATATAAGGTTATCTGTTTTTAATATGTATCATAGTTTTATATTGCATTTCATAACTGGCAAGCCTTTAATATTTACATGCAAGAATGCAATATGCTATGGATTGAAAACTATGAGCTTAAGCAACTCTAGTTTGAGTCTCAAGTAGTTCCAAAGTTAGATGTCTGTTAAGGACAGAAAAACAGAGAATTTCCACAGGATAAAAGAATGGTTTTAAAAGGAGAAAAAGATAATGTATGAAAAATGAAAAGAAGGCAAAAGTAAAAGACAAAATGCTTCCATAGAAGGGGGGAAATAGTACTAAGGGAAAGAAACAAATGCTACCTTGAAATATAACAAAGTACAGGAAAATGGACTGTACATTTTCCTGTGGGATTTTTTTTTTTTTTGGTCCGGTGGTGGGGCCTGAACTCTGGCCCTAGGCGCTGTCCCTCAGTTCTTCAGCTCAAGGCTAGTGCTCTACAACTTGAGCCACAGTGCCACTTCGGGCTTTTTTCTTTTTGCTTATGTGGTGCTGAGGAATTGAACCCAGGGCCTCAGGCAAGCGCTCTACTACTGAGCCACCTTCCCAGCCCCTTTCCTATGGATTGACACCATGGAAATCAAGAATTTGGAGTGAATAAAGGTAGCAAATGGCAGGAGGGAGGAAGTGGAGGAAATGGACTGAACCACTTCCTTTATGTAAAAACTAACTGTGAAGACTTGTACATATGAAACCGCATATTTACAACCAAAAAAATGTAACTGGTAGGTATTCTGTTCACTTAACTCATCAAGTACAAGCCTAATATAAATAATATACTGTTTAAGAAATAAAATTCTGCACACTTTTATTATTTATGGAGTTTCCTATTTGCTGAATATTATAATTGAGTATGCCCTAATTTTGGATCCTTATATAATTTCTATTAGGTACTCTTTCATGGAAAAACATAATTACATGAAATTACTTAATGCAATTAAATTCTTTATCTAGGTGAGGTAAATAATATTCAAATCTTGTAATTTTTTGTTCAATATGCCCATTCAATTTGTAGAGCAATATGTGGAAATATAGGAGTATCTATGTGTATTCTCATCATTTCATTATTCAAAGTAGTCAGGTTATTAAAGAGAGAAAAATTCCAATCTAAGGTGTTAATCAATTATATTAAAGATAAATGACTACAAGTGTTTTATTAGGGAACAGATATTCTCAATTAACTGGACAACAAGGAAATGTTTGTTAAAATCTTGTTTAATTTTTGCTTCTGATTTCAAACACAGAATTATAATTTTAAGCACTGAATACCACCTGGAAATCCTATTATAGTGTATATTTACTAATAAACCATTTCTAGATAAACAAGCTTTCATTCTGTGGTGGTAATTGCTATTTGTTTTCAGTATTTTTCTCTCTTTATATGAACAATTAGGTAACACCTTTCTCAATCAGGTAAATATTCATGATTTTCTAAGCTAGAGGATGATGCAAGTGTCTTTAAGGTGGAAGTAGTTTATATCATTGATCAGGGAACAGGAAAAAAACATTCACTATACTGCATTTTACTTACTATAATATTTTCAAATGAAAAAGGAGTCATAGTCAAATCAAAGCTGTTAGGTTTCAATCCCTCATACATAGCATGCAAGAGTTGCTGTTTTTCATGAAACATAGAATATATAAAAATGTTGAAAATTTCACCATGGAGCTAAACACAGTCCAAAATATACCTTCCAAACTGTCAAAGTAATATACATGATGAATTAATTCATAATAACTGTACAATCACACAACTTCAAGAAAAGCTAAAGACAATGCACAGTTCTATTTGTAAACATTTCTATGTGTAAAATGAGAGTAATTGGCTAGAAATTTTGGTTAAACATTTAAGGTAATCAGAATTATTTATATATTTGCATATTCTACACAGATCTTTTGTTTCAGATGCTAGGTAATGAAATTGAAAGTCAAATCTAATATATATACAGTGTTAAAGTATTCTTCACCAGACTGTTCTACACTTTCTCGTTAGTATTCAAAGCTTCCAACAGGACCTGCTTTATTTTCTTGTCATTATTTTCTTTTTGGGTACTGTTCATTAGAGTGACCCACACACTTACTCACACCTTCCTTCTGTCCATGAAAACCTATCATTCCACAGCTTCACAGTGTTCTGCTCTTTAATAACCCATGAAATGTATTGTACTATTCTTAAATATCCCTTTTCCTCTCTTTTCTCCATTTAATCCACTCAAACAATCTCATATGTGCATGTGTGTGGATGTGATATATATACCATATTTTTGCATATATACATATTTACATATATGTATATGTATGTACAAATTTATACACATATACGTACATGTTTATGTTTGCAATGTATATGTTGATCTTTTGGGTGTAGAATCCACATATGCAAGACAACCTGTGACTTACGGAAATTCATTTACTTTGCTTAACGTAATGATTTTCAGAACCATTCATTTTCATGCATTTTGAAACCACATAGAAAAAAAATCCATCATTATTTTGAGTGAAGTTATACTTCCATTTTACTATTATATTTGTCTAATACGAAAATCAATAGAATTTGTATATATGAAGCATTATAGATAATTTTTAAATTTCTTCATAAAAGAATCTACAAAAGGAAGAACTTAGTGTCAAATGCACTCATGTAACTTGTTTTTTTTATGTTGTGCTTTTCTATGTTGCTTAAACTATTAAAATTAGGATACATTCACTATTTCCACCAAGTTGTCCTTATATCTAAATCTAAGTGCATTTCAATTCAACATTTTTTGATGTTGTTGAAAGGTGGTCATATAAGTAAACAGTTTGCAAAGAATATATACTTAGGTAGAAACTGCATACTAGTTGTTTAAATTAAGTTACCCATTCTTTTTTTTTATTCTTTTTTTTGGTCATGGGGCTTGAACTCTGGGCCTGGCCGCTGTCCCTCAGCTATTCAGTTCAAAACTAGCGCTCTACCTTTTGAGCCACAGCCTACTTCTGGTTTTCTGGTGGTTGATAGGAGATAAGAGTCTCACAGACTTTCCTGCCTGGGCTAGCTTTGAACTTCAATCCTCAGATCTCAGCTTCCTGAATATCTAGGATTACAATCCTGAGTCACCAACACCTGGTATGTCACTCATTCTTTTTATCAAAATAATTAGTTTACAATCACAAAATTTTGGAGAACATTGCAAAATCTGAGACCACATTAATCTTTTTCATTCAAAGACATATGATTGGATTCAATCATTGACTATTTTGTGAGAATGGAATATTTCTTCCTTCAAAATTCAAATATTTCAGAAATTTTGCATTTTTGACTTCTGACTAATTGGCAGTAGATAATTTCTGGTTCAATATTGGCATCTGGATATGTGCTAATGCACATGCATGAATGGTAATAATCTTTTACTACAGAATAGTTTCCAGAATGATCTGAAAAAGCAATAAAATTCTAATTTAATTTCAAAAATATCATTTGCTTTGGTACATCTCAATGATATAATCTATGATTCATCTTATGCCATGCCAGCAACACCTTCCCATAAAGTACATCATCAGTTTTTTTCAAAGATACTCAGGTCTTCTGAATCAAAAGGTTTTATGATAGGTGGAATTTGTGGGCAAGTCAAAATTAAGTGTTTAAAAATACCGCAACATATATTTGCTTGATTTATGATACAATGCAAGACAAATAAGGGTTATTATATCATGTTAATTATGTTTGAAATACACATTAATCATTTACAAAGTAAAATATGCTCAGGAACATACAAATGATGGTAAGACCTAGCAATATTGGAATTCAAAACTACAATAGTTCTTCCTGGTAGTTTTGTAGATTCATTACCTCATAGAAAACGAATTTTATATGTAATCCTCCAGATGAGAAAATGATCCTATGCCGCACAATGTTTTATAGATTTATATGGAAAACAATCTGTAACCATATGCACACCAGTAATGAGAAAGTGAATTTTTGAATTTGTACAGCTTGCCATTAGGCACCCAGCTGTATAACATACTTGATTTTTCCTGCCAGCATGTTTACCTAATGCTACCTAAGTTTTTGACAGTGATGGTGATTAATAGTGATTAACTTTAATGAGAAATTAAATTGCTAGATATAAACAGTAAATTTTAATTGGCAACAGTAAGACTAATGTATGTTTTAGTGCGTTTTAACCAAAATGGAATATTATTTTTCTATTATTCAGCATTGTAGAATAAAATGTGACAAAATCACATGTTTAATTTCATATATGACACTTCATTTCTTTAATTTTTCTTTTATAAGCATAGATATCAATAAATATAAAAAATGTTACTATCTTGCCCAATCAGAACTAAGTATATGTTTCCAAAAATCATTTTGTAACAGTTTAATATATTTATAAGATAAAAAAACACTTAGGTTTAATATAAGATAAACAATCTAGGTTTTTATTCCTCCCCTCTCTCATATTTCTATCTTCTTCTATTTTCGTTTTTTCATATCTCTTCTCTACTTCTCACATCTACTCTTATCCTTCAAAGTGAATAATTTAAAGCATAGCTAATTAAGGGCTATACATACCTAACTGCTGCAATGAAAAGATTTATTTGTGGTATATTATTTTTCATTCCAACTTTGTTATTTGGAGATAAGATACATAGGATATTGAGATCCTCCTACTTCTACTTCCTGAGTGATGACATTATATGTTTACAAAACCATGCTGTTTTGGTACTCTTTCTGTTAATAATAAGATGAAATCTGGACATGCATAATTTCTTCTGCTTGGATCCCACATTTATTAAGAATAGAGTGTTTACTTGGCCTAACATAGATGCAAATTGGAATTGTTCCAGAGATACAAACTTCTAAAAACTCTTCAAATAAAGGTGAACAAACACACACTCCATTCAGATTCTTCAACTTACTTTTAGAAAATTAATTCCAATTAGGACATAAAAACTATTATACATTTATAGATTGCTTTTCATATTTACCATAAAAATAGTATGTTCAATTAAGACTAAATGGAACACATGATATCATACTTTGGAATCAATGATATTTTCCTTATTTTAATATTTTATAATTGAAAATTATTAAGAATTTGAACTACTGTATCATATTATTTAATTTAATCTATTATCACAGAAATAATCCAGTACATTTTCCAACTTTCTCAAGAAAAACATACTTTATTCTTGCTTTTTCCTCCTTGGGTATCCCTTCAACAAATTTGTAAGATTCAGCTATTCCCAGGTCTCATATGTGTCCACTCTTCCACAAGAGAATAAGCTCCACAACCAAGACGAGTGGCAGAGTCATGGACAAGTCTTCCCAAAGATGGGACAATGTGAATTGATCCCATCTTTGGAAGACAATATCCAACTGACCCAGAAGAGGCTGAACATCAATGTAGTATTGTTTAAGGAAAATAATATTTGTATTGGGCTCTGCACAGTGACAGACTCTAAGTAGATTTTTAACAATTCAGTAAAAGAACTCCCAATGACATATGATGTCTAAAGATAAAATGAGCTACCATATGAAAATGGAATACACATCTGATAAAGTATGAAGAAACTTAACAGTCACAATAGAAGATTGTCCTTTCCTAATTTTACTAGGTAGGAGTCCATACAACCCCTTCCCAGATTCATCTAACTCATGGCAGAAAATGATTAAGTAAAGTGTCAAGTGCTTTGCCTGTAAAAATCTCTTTAGAGAAGTTTTCATTCTGCCTAGGGTATCTGGTAGAAAGTTCATAGATGAGCTCATGCTTATTCTTTCTATATAAGCAATATTATAACTATATAATTACATTATTTCTTTTCTTAAATTGCATAGGGAATGTCCAAACATACTCAGAAAGGAGAGAACCAACATAATGATACTTATTATACCAAGTCCCACCCAATCTGAAAAAGCTTTGTAATTACCTTTTATTATATTTTATTATAAACAGGAGACAGTTTTGTTTTAATACCAGACTAGCAACAGCTTTGGGTCCTAAGATTTGGTTGCTATATATATTTTAATTGTGCATAATGAAAACAGGATAATAGAATATAGTGTGGATTAAGAATGAAGAAAAGTTCTTGTTGGAGCTTATACATTTATATGGAGCTTTGACTTATAAGACACAATTTGAATATAAAGAACAAAGTTCCTATTGACCTATATAGATATTAAACATATTAAAAATCTATGTCAGCTATAGTTCAGGTTCAAGCTCCAAGTTACTCCAGAGACTAACAGGGGTCGAATTGGTAATCAAAAACATCTTGTGCAGGAAAGTCTTCCAGATTCCATCTTCAATGAATCATCAAATTGCCAGGCTGCAATCATCACTTCCATATTCCAGCCCCAGCCAAAAACAAGAAAGGCAGACAAGCCTGTGTGAGGTACAGATTCTTTTGTCAGCTCTAGTCTCCACAAAAAATTCAATTTCAAGGTGTAATCTTTCAAATAGGCAAACTATATTTCAATAATTTTCATTCTGTTTGCAATTTTGTATTAAATAGTAAAGAGATGAGACATTGCATATGAATCTATTTGACATATGCCAGCTAGACTGAATCTTATTTGTACTCAACTGAAATGTGAAAGAAAAACAATGTGTAAGAAAGTGTGTAAGGAAAAGAAATACTACCGTAAACTAAATCCATATAAATTTATACTTTTAAAATTATGCTTAAGGTGCTTTACATATAATGTTTTCATGATCGTAATCAAAACCTGATATGGTCATGCTCAAATGGAAAAGTATATTAAGCATGCCTAGTTCAATGCTATCAGCACATATAAGGTAAGAAAGAAAAATATGTGCAGGGAATGACTGTTTACCAGTGTATTCTTTTGTAGGCAATAGTATTTTGTGGCATATGATCATTGAAAGATCTTCAATCAACTTGTAAAGGTAATATTCCAAGAAATTAATTATTTCTATTAATATTACTTCAAATGAAAGATTCTCTAACCTTTAACTATATGGGGTAGTATTATAACCAGCTGTTCTTCATTTCCAGTGAGACTCTAGACAACATAGAAGTGCTTTTAATTCACAGCAGGATTTGTTTAGTTTGTACAAATGGGAGAAACAATTGACAGGAATTCATAGCATATTCTAGAAGAGATTATCAAGGGAAATACATGGAATCTATTCCACTCAGGTCAGTACAAAATAATTAGTTTAATTCTTCAACTACTCTTAAGACCATGACAAGCAGGTCAAGGAGGTAAGCAAGGCCATCCTAGAGTAGTGTCACCATGACATCATGGGAGAAAATGTTCTGTATCCTCTTTCACTTTTCCACATCCATCACTCCCTTTAATACCAACACTTTTACCTTCAATACATCAATACATACGTTCAGTGTGAATGGGCCATCTTGGTGCTTTGTTATGAGCAACTGACAAGTAAGGCCCATTTTGATATGGAAGGTAGAGATAAAATGGTGGCAATTTTATTGAAATAATGTATCTTATATTTTATCTTTAATACTGAAATATGCCTGTCACATACAGTCTCATTCGAATGTTTTATTTTGTGGAAATGCATGATACATATCTCAATGGCACTCTTTTACGCTCTTATTTTCACAAAGTAAATAATGTGGATCAAAGTTTTGTGCATTCAGTAAGCATTGTATCCTGTTTGAGAAAAAAATATTTGACTCAGTTGAAGTTAAGATTGGAAAATAAGCACACACACACACAAAATCACTTAGAAAATTTCTATTTTGATATGTACATTAGGTTATGTTGTCATAAGTAATAGAATATGCCCAATCAGGAAATTAAATTTTGCTTTCTTTGTAGTTGATTTACTACATGCAATTTTTGTGTTAGTTGTTTGGGTTGATTTGTTTTGGGGAAGGAGGTGAAAATATCTACAATAAATTCCTCTAGTCTTGTATACAGGCTTCTTGGAAATAACTTTGTTGTTTATAAAGATACAGATTCTATATCCTAGTTTTCTGAATCTGGATTGAATGTATGACCTCAATTGATCAACTGACTTGTGCATAAGATGACACTTAGCGATTTCAGTAGATGACTCCAGAAGCCCTGAGACTTTTTTTGCCTTCTAAACTGCAGGCATAAGATCACAATGGAATGAAGTGAAATCACTCGAAGATGAAGAGCCACATAAAACAACTGCAAAGCCACAGTGTCAATAGAACACCCAGTATCTACATGAAGCCACTCAGAAGAGCAACTCCTCTGAGCTCAGCTCAAGTTTCTAATCCACAGTGGACTTTGCAAGCAAAACGGTGTTGTATTAATACATTGTGTTTTGATGTGATTTCTTAAGTAGAAGTAAAACAGTCAGTCATTGATAGCATGATCCTATTACCTATCTGCCTACTTATGATTTATGGCCAAATGATATAATGTGCATATTTTAATCAGGCTTTTTTAGAAAGACAGAATTGATAGTCTGTGTATCTTTATCATCTAAAATTCATCTATCTATCTATCTGTCTATCTATCTATCATAGATATATCATTTTACATCATTTAAATATGCTCTACTACTGAACTATTCATTACATATATATATATACATATACATATATGTATACATATGTATATGCCAATGATTAGATTCACTGTTCAATGTTCACAAGCATACAAAAATAATTTTAATAATATTCACCTTCTCCAATTTCCCTCCCTGTACCTATACCACAGACATTACATGTTTTATATTCCTGTCATTTTTAAAGTGTAGGTTTAAAATTATTTATTTTTTAATTTTATTTTTAAGTAGTTGTACAAAGAGGTTACAATCAGTCATATTCAGAGTACAATATATCTTGATCATGATCAATCCTTCCATAGTTCTCATTCATTATTCTCATCTCTACCATCAAGTTATATAGTTTGATTTTTAAATAATGTACAACAAGTATAAGAACTTCCTTTGCACAACTTTATTTCAAAGGATATAAATATATTTTGTATTTCTGGAAAGTAATACCAGAAAAAATACAGCAATTGAAGAATTGTAATATAACCATTTGTGAAGCAGGAATCTAATACAACTTTTACACTTTGTAGTTTAGGTATGAAAGTTAAAATACAAATGTTTCAGAAACACAGTATTTACCCCATAAATTCTTTCATCAACTATTTTGGAACAATTTTCTGTAATGTCAAGAATTATATTTCATATATATTTGAAATGTATAAAATGATAAATTGCTTTTGATTTCAAACTTTTATCAATTTTTCATGTTATATAATATAATTTTTAAACAGCATCTCAATTAAGGCAGATGATAGTGAAGTTTTTTTCTTTTTTTAGTACAATATCTAAGAAATCTATTTTCCCAGAAATATGATTAAAAGGAATATTAAGTTCCCTCCCTTCCTTCATAATTATTGATTTTCACTACACAAATTTATCAAAGTTATCTCTTGCAAATTTTTCTTTTAACTATTTGAAGCTATGAAAGTCTTTAAAATAGAAAAAAATAAATCTATTTGAATTATTACATATAAATCCTTATTTGAAATTCATATTTGATTAAGGGACTACTGATAGGTTTATATTTTCTTTGTCTTTACACATGTACACACATTACATTGGAAAAATCTTTATCTTTTATTTTTATTATGTACAAAAAGTTAGAAAGCAAATTTTAAAATATGTGTAATTATGACAGTAACTGTGGTAGAGATATGCTACAGAAAATAACCATTTCTAATACTCGAAATTAAAATAATACAAAATGTGGCATCAAGTCTCCTTTCTGCTATAATTATTTGTAATATGTTGTGTTCACAATTGTAGCACATAATTTATTTTTAAATAATTACACTATTTGTTCAAGAAATATATATCTTATAAAATAGTTATGTGTCTTATTTCAAATGCTCAAATAATTTGACTTCAATTTCAAAGACAAAAATTTAATTATGTAATTTCAGTCCTCAGGGGTTTTTTAGATATTGAAGGAAAATATATTGTCTAATAACAAGTCTCTTTACAGCTACACACGTTTTGGACAGCATGATTGAGTACGATTTTTTTTCTCTTTTTCCATACCTTGAGAAATAACCTTTATAATCTTTGGTTTTGAAATAATGAGGTATTTCTGCCAAGCAGACACTGATGCCGGCCCGCTCTCCATGTGCACTCAGTTCTCAGATCTCATTGATCCTCATGACATCCGGAATCAAGTCTGAAGTAAGGGTTTAGCATTTTTTTTTCAGCATTGATTAGAAAATGAGCAAAGACGTTAGCACCAAATTACAGCCTGACTATATGCACTGATAAATACTCAAAGACAGAAGGAAAGAGCGGCTCTATACAGATTAATGTCACATATGTGAATTCAATTATAAAAAAATTATTTGACATATGTATCTTATGTGCGTAATAAATTAGGGAACAAAAGGTCAACCTAAGGAAGGAATGTTATTAAAAAAAAAACAGGTATCAAATGGAAGCATGCATGGGCTGGACTATACAACGTTAATACTTTAGTGCTCTATACAAACTTTTAGATAAAAATAAATAAATAAATAAATAAGCTTTCTCAACACAAGACTTCATTAATTTCTTCCTTAATATTGTGTTGTTTTATTAAATAACTCAATTTCAAAGTTTCCAGAAAACAGTCAATCTGTAATCATTCAATATGTATGAATAATGATGAAAATTAAATGTGAATATTCATTTTAATT
>NW_027205080.1:0-17717 GCF_024711535.1 Dipodomys merriami | reverse complement strand
TGTTAGGTTTAGGTTGATGTTTAGGTTGAGGGTGAGGGTTATGTTGAGTGTGAGCATTAGGGTTAGGTTTAGGGTGAGGCTGTAGTTGAGGGTTAGTGTGAGGGTTAGGGTTTGGGTTAGAGTGAGGGTTAGATGAGGATGAGGGTTAGGTTTACGGTTAGGGTTAGGGTTAGGGTGAGGGTGAGGGTTAGCTTTAGTATGAGGCTTAGGGTTAGGGTTATGGTGCGGATTAGGGTGAGTTTTAGGGTTACGGTGATATTTATGATATTTATTTATTTATGATATTTATGATATTTATGAGGGTGAGGGTTGGTTTAAGGGTTTGTGTTAGGTTTAGGGTGAGGGTGAGGCTTTGGGTTAGGATTAGGGTGAGGGTGACTCTGAGGGTTATGGTTAGGGTTAGGCTTTAGGCTGAGGGTTAGGCTGAGGGTGAGGGTGAGGGTTAGGGTTAGGGTGAGGGTTAGGGTTAGGGTTAATGGTAGGGAGATATTTAGGGTGAGGTTTAGTGTGAGAGTTAGTGTTAGGGTTAGGCTTAGTGTTAGATTGAGTGTAAGGGTTCGGTTGAGGGTTAGCTTTAGGGGTAGGGTGAGGGTTGGGATGAGGGTTAGGGTGAGTGTAAGGTTTAGGGTGAGGGTTATGGTGAGTGTGAGGGTGAGGGTTAGGGTTACGGTTAGGGTGAGGTTGAGGTTTAGGGTTATGATAAGGGTTAGGTTTAGGTTTAGGATGAGGGTTAGGGAGAGGTTTAGGATGAGGGTTAGGGTGAGGATTCGGGTTATGGTTCGGGTTAGGGTTAGGGTGAGGGTGGGGTTGAGGGTGAGATTGAAGTTTAGTGTTAGAGTTAGGATGAGGGTGAGGATTAGTTTTAGGATTAGGGTTAGGGTTAGGTTTAGGCTGAGGATGAGGCTGAGGGTGTGGGTGAGGATTAGGGTTAGGATGAGCGTTAGGGTTAGTGTTAGGGTTAGGGATAGGGTTATGGTAGAGTGAGGTTTAGGATGAGGGTTAGGGTTAGGGTTAGGGTTAGGGTCAGGGTTCGGGTGAAGGTTATGGTTATAGTTAGGGTTAGGGTGAGGGTTAGGGTCAGGGTGAGGGTTAGGGGTAGGGGTAGCTTTATGTTGAGAGTAAGGGTTAGCGTGAGGTTTAAGGTGAGTGTGAGGGTTAGAGTTAGCATTAGGGTTAGGGTGAGATTTAGGGTGAGGGTTAGGGTTAGATTTAGGGTTAGGGTTACGGTGAGGGTGAGCGTGAGGGTGACAGTGAGGCTTAGGTTGTGGGTGAGGGTGAGTGTGAGGCTTAGTGTGAGGGTTAGGGTTAGGGTTACTGTTACTTTTTGGGTTAGGGTGAGGTTGATTGTGAGGGTAAGGGTTAATCTTAGTCTTAGGTTAGGCTTAGTCCGAGCCTAAGTGTGAGGGTGATAGTTAGGGTTAGGGTGAGGTTTAGGGTTAGAGTGAGGGTTATGGACAGGGTGAGGGTTAGTGTTAGGGTTAGGGTGATTGTTAGGATTAGGGTTAAATTTAAAGTTACTGTGAGGGTGATGGTTAGGGTTAGGGTTAGGTGAGGTTTAGGTTTAGGTTTAGGGTTAGAGTTAGGGTTAAGGCAATGGTGAGCTTTCGGGTTAGAGATAGGGTTATTGTTAGGGTTAGGGTTAGGGTGAGGGTTAGGGTTAGGCTTAGGATTAGGCTTAGGCTTAGGCCGAGCATGAGGGTGAGGGTTAGGGTTAGGGTTAGTGTGAGTGTTATGGTTAGGGTTAGGGTGAGGGTTAGGCTGAGGTTTAGGGTTAGGGTAGGCGTAGGGTTAGGGTTAGGGTTAGGGTTAAGATAAAGTTTAGATTTAGGGTTATGGTGAGGATTAGGGTTAGGATTTGGGTTAAGGTGAGAGTAAGGGTGAGAATTAGGGTTAGGGTTAGGGTTAAGGTTAGTGTAAGTTTTAGGTTTACAGTTAGGGTTAGGACTAATGTTAGGGTTACAGTGTAGGTTAGGTTTAGGTTTAGGGTTAGGGTTATTGTCAGTGTTATTGTTAGGGTTAAGTTTGCGGTGAGGGTGAGGCTGAGGGTTAGGTTTATGGTTAGGTTTACTGTTAGGTTTAGTGTTAGGGTTAGGGTTAGGGTGAGGTTTAAGGTGATGATTAGGGTTAGGGTTAGGATTAGAGTTATGGTGTTGGTGAGGGTGAGGGTTAGGGTTAGGGTGAGGGTTGGGGTTAGGGTTAGAATGAGGGTTAGGGTGAGTGTTAGGATTAGGTTTATAGTTAGTGTATGGGCTAGGGTGAGGGTGAGGGTTAGGGTGAGGGTTAGGGTGAGGGTTAGGTTTAGGGTTAGGGTTAGGTTTGGGGTTAGGGATAGTCTTAGTGTTAGGCAGAGGGTGAGGGTGAGGGTGAGGGTGAGGGTTAGGTTTAGAGTTAGGGTATGGGCTAGGGTGAGGGTGAGGGTTAGTGTTAGGTTTAGCGTTGGGGTTAGGGTGAGTCTGAAGGTTATGTTTAGTCTTAGGCTTAGTCTTAGTCTTAGGCCGAGCATGAGTGTGAGGGAGAGGGTTAGGGTTAGGATGAGGTTTAGGGTTTTAGGGTGAGGGTGAGGGTTAGGATGAGGTTTAGGGTTAGGATTAGGGTTAGGGTGAGGCCTAGAGTGAGGGTGAGGGTTAGGGTTAGCGTTAGGATGAAGTTTAGGGTTAGGGTTAGGGTTACATTGAGGGTGAGGGTTAGGGTTAGGGTTATGGTTAGGGTGGGGTTGAGGGTTAGGATTAGGTTTAGGGTTAGGGTTATTGTTAGTTTTATGGTTAGGGTTAAGTTTACAGTGAAGGTGAGGCTGAGGGTGAATGTTATTGTTAGGGTTAGGTTGAGGTTTAGGGTTAGGCTTAGGGTTAGAGTGAGGGTGAGGGTTTGGATTAAGGTTAGGGTCACGGTGAGGGTGAGGGTTAGGGTTAGGGTTAGGCTGAGGTTGAGGGTTAGGGTTAGGGTTAGGGTGAGGGTGAGTTTTAGGGTTAGAATTAGGGTTAGAGGAAGGGTTAGGGTTTGGTTTAGGATTAGGTTTACAGTGAGGGTGAGGGTGTGGATTAGGTTTAGGATTAGGCTTAACCTTATGATTAGGCTGAGGGTGATAGTGGGGATGAGGATTAGCTTTTGATTGATGGTTAGGTTTATGGTTAGGTTGAGGGTTAGGATGAGGGTTAGGGTTAGGATTAGTGTTAGGGTGAGGGCTAGGATGAGGGTGAATGTTATGGTTAGGGTTAGGTTGAGGTTTAGGGTTAGGCTTAGGGTTAGGGTGAGGGTTAGGCTGAGGCTGAAGGTGACGGTGAGGGTTAGGGTTAGGGTGATAGAGTTACAGTTAGGGTGAGCTTTAGGATGTGGATTAGGGTAAGGGTGAGGGTTAGGGTGAGGGGGACAGTAAGAGTAAGGGTGAGGGTTAGGCTGAGGGTGAGTGTTATGGTAATGTTGAAGGTTAGGGTTAGGGTGAGGGTTAGGGTGAGGTTTAGGGTTAGGTTTAGGGTGAGGGTGAGGCTTACATTGAGGATTAGTGTAAGGGTTAGTGTGAGGTTTAGGGTGAGGATGAGAGTTAGGATTAGGGTGAGGCCTAGGGTGAGGGTGAGGTTTAGGGTTAGGGTTAGGGTGAGGTTTAGGGTTAGTGTGAGGGTTAGGATGAAGGTTAGGCTGAGTGTTAGTGTTAGGGTTAGGGTGAGGATTAGGGCGAGGGTGAGGTTTAAGGTGAGGGTTAGGGTTAGGATGATGACTAGGGTTAGGGTTAGGGTGAGGTTTATGATTAGGGTGATACTTAGGGTGAGGGTGAGTTTTAGTGTGAGGGTGATGGTGGAGGTGTAGTTGAGGGTTAGGGTTAGGGTGAGGGTTAGGGTGATGGTGACGGTGAGGGTTAGGATGAAGTTGAGGGTTTGGGATAGGATTAGTGTGCGGGTTAGGATTAGGGTTAGGGTTAGGGTGAGGGGTAGGGTGAGGGGTAGGGTTAGGGTTAGGGTGAGGGATAGGGTTAATGTGAGGATTACGGTTACGGTTAGGGTTAGTGTGAGGATAAGGATAAGCGTGAGGGTTAGGGTGAGAGTGAGGTTTAAGGGTTAGCGTTAGGGTTAGGGAGAGGGTTAGTGTGAAAATTAAGGTGAGGGTTAGGGTTAGTATGAGGGTGAGGGTTAGAGTTAGGTTTAGATTGCGGGGTCGGGTTAGGGTGAGGTTTAGGTTCTGGTTAGGTTTCGGGTTCGGGTTCGGGTTCGGGTGAGTTTTAGGGTGTGGTTGACGGTTAGGGTTAGGGTGAGGGTTAGGGTTACAGTGAGGATTAGTGTTAGTGTTAGGGTTAGGGTTATAGTGAGGGTAAGGGTTAGGATGAGGTTTAGGGTGAGGATGAGTTTTAGGAATAGCGTTAGTGTTAGGGTGAGGATTAGGGTGAGGGTTAGGATCCAGGTTAGGTTAGGTGAGGGTGAGGGTTATCGTTAGGTTTAGGGTTAGGTTTAGGGTGAGGGTAAGGTTTAGGGTGAGCGTTAGGGTGAGGGTGAGGGTTAGGGTTAAATTGAGGGTTAGGGTGAGCGTTAGGGTGAGATTTCAGTTGAGGGTTTGGGTTAGGGTTAGGGTGAGGTTGAGGGTGAGGGTGAGATTTAGAGTTAGATTTAGGATGAGGATGAGGTTTAGGTTGAGGTTTAGTGTTTCTGTTAGGGTTAGGGTGAGGGTGAGGGTTAGGGTGATGGTAAGGGTTAGAGTGAGGTTTTCAGGGAAGGTGAGGGTTAGGGATAGCATTAGGGTTAAGGATAGGTTTAGGGTGAGGGTTAGGGTTAGTGTTAGGGTTACGGTGAGGGTGAGGGTTAGGGTTAGGGTTAGGGTGAGGGTTAGGGTTAGGGTGACGGTGAGGGTAAGGGATAGGGTGAGGACTAGGGTTAATGTTAGGGTTATGGTAAGGTTTAGGTTTAGGGTGAGGGTGAGAGTGAGAGTTAGGTTTAAGATTAGGCTTAGATGTAGGGTTCAGCTTAGGGTGAGGGTGAGGGTGAGTGTCAGAGTTAGGTTTAGGGTGAGGGTTAGGGTTAGTGTTAGGGTTACGGTGAGGGTGAGAGTTAGGGTTAGGGTGACGGTGAGGGTAAAGTTCAGGGTGAGGGCTAGGTTAAGGTTTAGGGTTAGGTTCATGTTTAGGTTTAGGGTGAGTGTGAGTTTGAGGGTTTGGTTTAGGATGAGGCTTAGGTGTAGGGTTCGGCTTAGGGTGAGGGTGAGGGTGAGTGTGAGAGGTAGGTTTAGGGTGAGGGTTAGGGTTATGGTTATTTTTAGGGTGAGGGTGAAGGTGAGGGTTAGTGTTTGGGTGAGGGTTAGGGTTAGGGTTAAATTTAGGGTGAGGGTTTGGGTTAGTGTTAGTTTTAGGATGAGGATTAGGCTGAGGGTTAGGTTTAGGTTTAGGGTGAGGGTAAGTGTTAGGGGGGGTGAGGATTAAGTTTAGGATTAGGGATAGGTTTAGGGTGAGGGTTAGGGATAGGGTTAGGATTAGGGTGCAGGTTTTGTTTAGGGTTAGGTTTAGAGTTAGGGTGAAGGTGATGGTGAGGGTTAGCGTTTGGATTAGGGTTAGGGTTAGGCTGAGGTTGATGTTGAGCGTGAGGGTTAAGGTTAATGTGAGGGTTAGAGTTAGGGTTATCTTTAAGGTTAGGGTGAGGGTTAGGGTTAGGGTTAGGATGAGGGTAAGGGTTAGGGTAAGGGTTAGGGTGAGGGTGAGGGTTAGTGTTAGGCTTAGGGTTACGGTGAGGTTTAGGGTGAGGGTTAGTGTTAGGGTTAGTGTTAGGGTTAGGGTGAGGGATAGGGTGAGGGTAAGGGTTAGGGTGAAGTTTTGGGTGAGGGTGAGGGATAGGTTAAGATCAGGGGAAGGGTTAGGGTCGAGGTTTCGGGTGAGGTTGAGGGTTAATGTTAGCATTAGGGTTATGGTGAGTGTGAGGGTTAGGGTGAGATTTAGGGTTATTGTTAGGGATATGGTGAGGATTAGGGTTAGGGTTAGGTTTCCGGTGAGGGGTAGGTTGAGGGGTAGGGTTAGGGTTACAGTTAGGGTGAGGGTTAGGGTGAGGGTGACAGTAAGGGTAAAGGAGAGGGTTAGGATGAGGATTAGGGTTAGGGTTAAGGTGAGGGTGAGGATTAGATTGAGGATTAGTGTTAAGTTTAGAGTGAGGTTTAGGGTGAGGATGAGGGTTAGGGTTAGGGTGAGGGCTAGGGTGAAGGTGAGGGTTAGGGATAGGGTTAGGTTGAGGTTTAGGGTTAAGGGGAAGGTTAGGGTTAGTGTGAGGGTTAGTGTTAGGACTAGGTTTACTTTTTAGGTGAGTGTAAATGTTAGGGCGAGGGTTAGCGTTAGGGTGAGGTTTATAGATAGGGTTAGTGTTAGTGTTAGGTTCAGGGTTATTGTTAGGGTTAGGGTTAGGGTTACAGTTACGGTAAAAGTGAGGGTGAGGGTTAGGGTTTATGTGAGGGTTAGTGTTAGGGTGAGGGCTAAGGTTAGGTTTAGGGTTAGGGTGAGGTTTAGATTTAGTGTGAGGGTGAGGCTGAGGGTCAGAGTGAGTTTAGGGTGAGGGTTAGGTTTATGGATAGGGTTAGGGTGAGAATGAGGGTTAGGGTGAGGGTGATGGTGAGGGTGAGGGTGAGGGTTAGGTTTAGGGTGAGGGATAGGGTTATGGTTACAGTTAGGGTGAGTGTGAGGGTGTGGGTTATGGTGAGCGTGATGTTGAAGTTGAGGGTGAGGGTGAGGGTTAGGATTTGGCTGAAGGTTAAGTTTAGGGTTTGGGTTAATGTTAGGTTGAGGGTTAGGGTTAGGGTTAGGATGAGGGTTATCCTGAGGGTTAGGTTTAGGGTTAGGGTGCGGGTAAGGGTTAGGGTGAGGGTGAGGGTTAGGATTAGGATTAGGGTTAGTTTTAGGGTGAGGGTTAGGGAGAGGGTTTTGGTTAGGGTTAGGTTTAGAGTTAGGGTGAGGTTGAAAATTAGGGTTTGGTTTTAGATTAGGTTTAGGGTTAGGCTGAGTGTGAGGTTGAGGGTGAGGGTGACGGTTAGGGTGAATGTTAGGGTTAGGGTTAGTGTTAGGATGAGGGTTAGGCTGAGGGTTAGGTTAGGTTTCGGGTAAGGCTAAGGGTTCAGGTGAGAGTGAGGGTTAGGGCTAGGTTTAGGGTTAGGGTGACATTTAGGGTGAGGTTTAGTTTTAGGGTTAGCGTTAGGGTTAGATTGAGCGTGAGGGTGTGGGTAAGGGTAAGGGTGAAGTTTAGGATGATGGTGAGGGATAGGGTTAAGGTGAGGGTAAGGGTTACGGCGAGGCATAGAGTGGGGCTGAGTGTTAATGTAGCATTAGGGGTACGGTGAGGGTGAGGGTTAGGGTGAAGGTTAGGGTTAGGGTTAGGGATAGGGTGAGGATTAGGGTTAGGGTTAGGTTTAGGATTACGGTGAGGCTTAGGGGTTAGGGTTAGGGTGAGGTTGAGGGTGTGGGTAAGGGTTAGGGTGAGGGTTATGGTGAGGTTGAGGTTTAGTGTTAGCATTAGGGTTAGGGTCAGGGTTTGGGTTAGGGTAAGGATTAGGGTTAGGGTGAGGGTAAGGGTTAGGATGAGGGTGAGTTTTAGGGTGTATGTGACGGTTAGGGTTAGGGTGAGGGTTAAGGTGATGGTGAGGGTTAGGGTGAGGGTGAGGATTAGGGTTAGGGTGAGGGTTAAGGTTAGGGTGATGTTTAGGGTGAGGGTGAGGTTTAGGGTGAGGATTAGTGTAAGGGGGAGGATTAGGGTTAGGGTTAGGGTGAGGGTTAGGTTTATGTTTAGGGTGAGGGTGAGGGTTAGGATGAGGGTGAGGGTGAGGGTGAGGGTGGAGGTTTAGGTGAGGATTAGGGTTAGGGTTAATGTTAGGGTGAGGATGAGGGTTAGAGTTAGGGTTAGGGACAGGGTTAGGGTTAGGGTGAGGTTTAGGGTTAGGGTTAGGGTGAGGGTGAGGGTGAGGGTTACGGTTACGGTGAGCATTAGTGTTATGGTTAGGGTGAGTTTATGTTTGAGGATTACTGTTAAGGTTAGGGTTATATTGAGGGTAAGGGTTAGGGTGAGGTTTAGGGTGAGAGTGAGGGTTAGGGTTAGCGTTAGGGTTAGGGTGAGGGTTAGAGTTAGGGTTAGGCTGAGGGTTAGAGTTAGGTTGATGTTTAGGCTGACGGTGAGGTTTCGGCTTAGGATTAGGGTTAGGGTGAGTATTACGGTTAGGGTGAGTGTGAGGGTTAGGATTAGGGTTATGTTTAGTGTGAGGGTAAGGGTTAGGGTGAGGGTTATGGTGAGGTTGAGGTTTAAGGTTAGCATTAGGGTTAGGTTTAAGATTAGGGTTAGGTTTATTATTAGGGTTAGGGTGAGGGTGAGGGCTAGTGTTAGCATTAGGGTTAGGGTTACGGTTAGGGTGAGGGTGAGGGATTTGTTTAGGAAAGGATTAGGGTTAGGGTTAGGGTGAGGATTAGGGTGAGGGTGAGGTTTAAGTTGAGGATTAGGGTTAGGGTGAGGATTAGGGTTAACTTTTGTGTTTGGGTTAGGGTTAGGGTGATGTTTAGGGTGAGGGTGATGGTTAGGGTGGGGGTGAGGCTGAGAGTCAGGGTGAGGGTGTAGGTGAGTGTTAGGGTGGTGCTGATGTTTGGGGTGACGGTGAGGGTTAGGGTAAAGGTGAGGGTGAGGGTTCGATTAGGGTTAGGGTGAGGGTTAGGGTTAGGGTTAGGGTTACTGTGAGGATAGGGGTTAGGGTGAGGGTTAGGGTGAGAGTGAGGATTAGGGTTAGCATTAGGGTTAGGGTTAGGGTTAGGGTTACTGTGAGGATAGGGGTTAGGGTGAGGGTTAGGGTGAGAGTGAGGATTAGGGTTAGCATTAGGGTTAGGGGTAGGTTTAGGATGAGGGTTAAGGTGAGGTTTAGGGTTAATATGAGGGTGAGGGTTAGAGTTAGGTTTAGGGTGAGGGTTAGGGTTAGGGTTAGGGTTAGAGTGAAGTTTAGTGTGAGGGTTAGTGTGAGCATGAGGGTGAGGTTGAGGGTGAGGGTGAGGGTTAGGTTTTAGGAGAGGGTCAGGTTTACGGTTAGGGTTAAGGTTAGGGTGACGGTTAGGGTTAGGGTTAGGGTTAGGATGTGGGTTAGACTGAGGGTTAAGTTTAGGTTTAGTGTGAGGGTAAGGTTTAGAGTGAGGGTAAGGGTTACAGTGAGGGTGCGGGTTATTTTTTGGATTAGGGTTAGGTTTAGGTTGAGGGTTTAGGGTTAGTGTTTGGATTAGGGTTAGGGTTAGGGTTAGGCTTAGGGTGAGGTGGTTGAGGGTGAGTTTGAGGGTTAGGGTTAATGTGAGGGTTAGGGTTAGGATTAGCGTTAAGGTTATTGTGAGGGTTAGGTTTAGGGTTAGGGTTAGGATGAGGGTTAGGTTGAGGGTTAGGTTTAGGGTTCGGGTGAGGGTAAGGGTTAGGTTGAGGTTTAGGGTGAGGGTGAGGGTTAGGTTAAGGCTTAGGGTTAGGGTGAGGGTTAGGGTTAGGGTTAGAGTGAGAGTGAGGTTTAGGGTTAGGGTGAGGGTGAGGGTTAGTGATAGGGTTGGGGTTAGGGTCAGGGTCAAGGTTAGGGTTAGCATTAGAGTTAGGGTGACGATGAGTGTGAGAGTTAGGGTTAGGTTTAGGTTTAGGGTTAGGATTAGGCTGAGGGTGAGGGTGAGGGTGAGGGTGAGTTTTAGGTTTAGGATGAGGGTTTGAGTTAGGGTTAGGGTTAAGGTTGGGTTGAGGGTTAGGGTTAGAGTTAGGAAGTGGGTTTGGCTGAGAGTTAGGTTTATGGTTAGGGTGAGGTTTAGGGTTAGTATGAGGGTTAGCATGATGGTTAGGCTGATTGTTAGGGTTAGTGTAAGGGTGAGGGTAAGGGTTTGGGTGAGGGTGAGGGTTAGGTTTAGGGTTAGGTTTAGGGTTAGGGTGAGGGTTAGGGATAGGGTTAGGATTAGGGTGAGGGTTACGGTGAGGGTTAGGGTTAGGGTTAGCGTTAGGGTGAGGTGTATTTGAGGGTTCGGGTTAGGTTGAGGTTTAGGTTGACGGTGATGGTAAGGGTTAGGGTGAAGTTTAGGGTTTGGGATAGGGTTACTGTCAGAGTTAGGCTTAGGGTTAGGGTTAGTGTGAAGTTTAAGTTGAGGGGTGGGGTTAGGGTTAGGGTGAGGTATAATGTTAATGTGAGGATTAGGGTTAGGGTTAGGGTTAGTGTGAGGGTAAGGATAAGAGTGAGGGTTAGTGTGAGAGTGAGGTTTAGGGTTAGCGTTAGGGTTAGGGTGAGGGTTAGTGTGAAGGTTAAGGTGAGGGTTTGGGTTAGTATGAGGGTGAGGGTTAGAGTTAGGTTTAGATTGAGGGTTAGGGTTTGGGTGAGGTTTAGGGTCGGGTTAGGGTTCGGGTTCGGGTTCGGGTTCGGGTGAGTTTTAGAGTGTGGGTGACGGTTTAGGTTAGGGTGAGGGTTAGGGTTACGGTGATGATTAGGGTTAGGGTTAGGGTTATATTGAGTGTAAGGGTTAGGATGAGTTTTAGGGTGAGGGTGAGGTTTAGGGATAGCATTAGAGTTAGGGTGAGGTTTAGAGTTAGGGTTAGGGTTAGGGTGAGGGATAGGGTGAGGTGTAGGGTTAGGGTTAGTGTGAGGGTTAGAGTTAATGTGAGGATTAGGGTTAGGGTTAGGGTTAGTGTCAGGATAAGGATAAGTGTGAGGGTTAGGATGAGATTGAGGTTTAGTGTTAGCGTTAGGGTTACGGTGAGATTTAGGGTGAGGGTTAAGGCGAGGTTTAGTGTTAGTATGAGGGTGAGGGTTATAGTTATGTTTACAGAGAGGGTTAGGATTAGGGTGAGGTTTAGGGTCGGGTTAGGTTTCTGGTTCGGTTTCGGGTGAGTTTTAGGGTGTGGGTGAGTGTTAGGGTTAGTGTGCGGGTTAGGGTACTGGTGAGGATTAGGGTTAGGGTTAGGGTTATAGTCAGGGTAAGGGTTAGGGTGAGGTTTAGGGTGAGGGTGAGGTTTAGGGATAGCGTTAGAGTTAGGTTGAGGTTTAGGGTAAGGGTTAGGATCCAGGTTAGGTTAGGTGAGGGTGAGGGTTATCGTTAGGTTTAGGGTGAGGGTAAGGTTTAAGGTGATCGTTAGGGTGAGGGTGAGGGTTAGGGTTAAGTTGCGTGTTAGGGTGAGCGTTAGGGTGAGGGTTCAGTTGAGGGTTTGGGTTAGGGTTAGGGTGAGGTTGAGGGAGAGGGTGAGACTTAGGGTTAGGTTTAGGGTGAGGATGGGGTTTAGGTTTAGTGTTAGGGTGAGGGTTAGGGTGAAGGATAGGGTGAGGGTAAGGGTTAGAGGGAGGTTTAGGGGAAGGGTGAGGGTTAGGGATAGCATTAAGGTTAAGGATAGGTTTAGGGTGAGGGTTAGGGTTAGTGTTAGGTTTACGGTGAGTGTGAGGGTTAGGGTTAGGGTTAGGGTTATGGTGAGGGTTAGGTTTAGGTTTAGGGTGACGGTGAGGGTAAAGGTTAGGGTGAGTACTAGGGTTAGGGTTAGGGTTAGGGTAAGGTTTAGGTTTAGGGTGAGGGTGAGAGTGAGAGTTACGTTTAGGATTAGGCTTAGGTGTAGGGTTAGGCTTAGGGTGAAGGTGAGGGTGAGTGTCAGAGTTAGGTTTAGTGTGAGGGTTAGGGTTATGGTTATTTTTAGTGTGAGGGTGAGGGTGAGGGTTAGGGTGAGGGTGAGGTTGAGGTTGAGGGTGAGGTGGAGGGTTAAGGTTTGTGTGAGGGATAGGGTTAGTTAAGGTTAGGGTGAGGGTTAGGGTTATGGTTAGTGTTAGGATGAGGGTTAGGTTTAGGGTTAGTGTGAGGGTAAGGTTTACGGTGAGCGTAGGTTAGGGTTATGGTTAGGATTAGGTTTTGGGTTAGGGTGAAGGTCAGGGATAGGGCTTGGATTAGAGTGAGGGTTTTGTTTAGGGTTAGGTTTAGAGTTAGGGTGAGGGTGAGGGTGAGGGTTAGCGTTTGGATTAGGGTTAGGTTTAGGGTGAAGCTGATGTTGATGTTGAGGATGAGGGTTAAGGTTAATTTGAGGTTTAGCGTTAAGGTTAGGGTGAGGGTTAGGTTTAGGTTTAGGATGAGGATAAGGGTTAGTGTGAGGGCTAGGGTGAGGGTGAGAGTTAGGGATAGGGTTAGGTTGAGGTTTAGTGTTAAGGTGATGGTTAGGGTTAGTGTGAGTGTTAGTGTTAGGACTAGGGTTAGTTTTAGGGTGAGGGTTAGTGTTAGGGTGAGTTAGAGCGTTAGGGTGAGGGTTATGGTTAGGGTTAGAGTTAGTGTTAGCTTTAGGGTTATTGTTTGGGTTAGGGTTAAGCTTACGTTGATGGTGAGGGTGAGGGTAAATGTTAGGGTGAGGGTTACCGTTAGGGTGAGGGTTATGGTTAGGGTTAGGGTTAGTGTTAGGGTTAGGGTTATTGTTAGGGTTACGGTTAGGGTTAATGTTACGGTGAGGGTGAGGTTGAGGGTAAGGTTTAGGGTTAGGTTGAGGTTTAGGTTTAGGGTTAGGGTTAGAGTTAGGGTTAGGGTGAGGGTGAGGTTTAGGTTTAGAGTTAGTTTTAGGGGGAGGGTTAGGGTGAGGGTGAGGGTTAGGTTTAGGGTTAGGGTTAGTGTTAGGATTAGGGTTAGGGTGAGGTTGAGTGTGAGGGTTAAGGTTAGGGTTAGTCTGAAGGTGAGGGTGAGGGTTAGGTTTAGGATTAGGGTGAGGTGTAGGATGAGGTTAAGGTTAGGATTAGGGTTAGGATGAGGGCAATTGTGAGGGTGAGGGTTAGGGTTAGCATTATGGTGAGGTTTAGGATTAGGGTTAGGTTTATGGTTAGGGTGAGGGTTACTGTTAGGGTTACAGTGAGGGAAGGTTTAGGGTTAGGGTGAGGGTTAGTGTTAGGGTTAGGGTGAGGGTGAGGTTTAGGGTTAGAGTGAGGTTTAGTGTTAGGGTTAGGGTTAGGGTGAGGGTTAGAGTTCGGGTTAGGCTTAGGCTTAGGCCGATTGTGGTGGTGAGGGTTAGGGTTAGGGTTAGGGTGAGGGTTAGGGTTAGGTTTACGGTGAGGGTTAGGGTGAGGTTTGTGGTTCTGGTTCTGGTTAGGGTTAGTTTTAGGGTTACGATTAGGGTTAGGTTTAGGGTTAGGGTTAGGTTGAGGGTTTGGGTTAGGGTTAGGGTTAAGTTTAGGATTAGGGTTAGGGTTAGGGTTGTTGTTAGTGTTATGGTTAGTGTTAAGTTTGCGGTGAGGGTGAGGCTCAGGGTGAGGGTTATGGTTAGTGTTAGGGTTTGGGTTAGGGTTAGTATTATTGTTAGGGTTAGGGTTAGAGTTACGGTCATGGTGAGAGTGAGGGTGAGGGTTAGGGTGAGGTTTAGGGTCCGGTTTAGGGTTAGGGTTAGGGTTAGGTTTAGGGTGCTGGTGAGGTTTAGGGTTAGAGTTAGGTTGAGGGGGAGGGTTAGGGTGAGGGTTAGGGTTAGGTTTAGTGTTACCATTAGGGTGAGGGTGAGGGTTAGGTTGAGGTTTAGGGATAAGGTTAGGGTTAGGATTAGGATTAGGGTGAGGGTGAGGGTTAGGGTTAGGCTTAGGATTAGGGTTAGGCTGAGGGTGAGGCTGGGGGTGAGGATTAGGGTTAGGGTGATGGTTAGGGTTAGGGTTAGTGTTATTGTTAGGGTTATCGTTAGAGTTAACCTGAGGGTGAGGTTGCGGGTAGTGTTTGGGTTAGGGTTAAGCTGAGGTTTAGGGTTAGGTTTAGAGATAGGGTTAGGGTGAGGGTGAGGTTTAGGTTTAAAGTTAGGGTTAATGTTAAGGTAAGGCTTAGGGTTAGAATGAGGCTGAGCTCGGGCATCTGGATTAGGGTTAGTGTTAGGGTTAGGGTTAGATTTAGGGTTAGGGTTAGGGTTAGGGTTAGGCTAAGGGTTAATAGTGTTATGGTTAGTGTTAGGTTTAAGTTTGCAGTGAGGGTGAGGCTGAGGGTGAGGTTTATGGTTAGGGTTAGGGTTATGGTTAGTGTTGTTGTTAGGTTTAAGGTTAGAGTTACGGTTAGGGTGAGGGTGAGGGTTAGGGTTAGCTGAGATTTAGGGTGAGGTTTAGGGTTGGGGTTAGGTTGAGGGTGAGGATTATGTTTAGAGTTAGGGTTAGTGGGAGGGTTAGGGTGAAGGTTAGGGTTAGGTTGATTTTTAGGGATAGGGTTAGGTTTAGGATTAGGGTTAGGATGAGGGTGAGTGTGAGTGTTAGGGTTAGGGTTAGGCTTAGGTTTAGGGTTAGGCTGAGGGTGAGGGTGAGAGTGAGCATTTGAGTTACAGTGAGGGTGAGGATTAGAGTTAGGGTGAGGGTTAGGATGAGGGTTAGAGTTACAGTGAGGGTGAAGGTTAGGGTTAGGGTGAGGGTTAGGTTAGGATTAGGGTTAGGGTGAGGGTGAGGGTTAGGATTAGGGTTAGAGTTAAGTTTATTGTTAGTGTTATGGTTAAGGTTACTTTTGGAGTGAGGGTGATGCTGAGGGTGAGGGTTAGGGTTAGGATTAGGGTTAGGGTTAGGATTAGGGTTAGGGTGAGGGTGAGTTTGTGGGTGAAGGTTAGGGTTAGGGTGATGGTTAGTGTTACGGTTAGCTTGAAGTTAGGATGAGGGTTAGGGATAGATTGAGTGTTAGGGTGAGGGTGAAGGTAAGGGTAAATTGAGGGTTAGGCTGTGGGTGAGGGTTAAGATAAGGGTGAGTGTTAAGGTTAGGGTGAGGTTTAGGGTAAGTGTGAGGGTTAGGGTTTAGGGTGAGGGTGAGGGTTAGATTGAGGATTAGCGTTAGAGTTAGTGTGATGTTTAGGGTGAGGATAAGGGTTTAGGTTTAGGTGAGGATAAGAGTTAGAATTAGGGTTAGGGTGAGGGCTAGGGTGAGGCTGGGGGTTAGGGTTAGGGTTAGGGTTAGGGAGCGGTTTAGGGTTAGGATGAATATTAGGGTTAGTGTGAGGGTTAGTGTTAGGGTTATGGTTAGTGTTAGGGTGGGGGTAAGTGTTAGGGTGATGGTTAAGGTTAGGGTGAGGGTTACAGTTAGGTTGAGGGTTAGGGTTCGTGTTAGGGTTATTTTTAATTTTAGGTTTAGGGTTACGTTGAGGGTGAGGGTGAGGGTGAGGGTTAGTGTTATTGTGAGGTTTAGGGTTAGGATTTGGGTTAGAGTTAGGGTTAGGGTTAGAGTGAGGTTTAGGGCTAGAGTTAGGCTTAGGGTGAGGGTTACGTTGACGGTTCGGGTTAGGGTTAGTTTTAGTTTAGGGTTAGGGTGAGGGTTAGTTTGAGGGTTAGGGTTAGAGTTAGGGTTAGGTTTAGGATTTGGGTTAGGGTGAGGGTGAGTGTGTGGGTTAGGGTTAGGTTTAGGGTAAGGCTTAGGGTTAGGGTGAGGGTGAGTTTGAAGGTGAGGGTTAGGTTTAGGGTGAGTGTTAGGATTACGGTTAGAGTGAGGGTAAGGGTGAGGGTTAGGGTTAGGATTAGGGTTAGGCTGAGGGCTAGGGTGAGGGTGAGGTTTAGGTTTATGGTTAGGGGGAGGTTTAAGGTTAGGGTTAGGTTGAGGATGAGGTTTAATTTTAGAGTTAGTGTTAGGGTGAGTGTGAGTGTTAGGGTTAGTGTTAGGGTTAATGTTAGGGTTATTGTTAGGGTTAGGTTGAGGGTTAGTGTTATGGTTAGGATTAGGGTTAGGGTTACTGTGAGGGTGAGTGTGAGGGTTAGGGTGAGGGTTAGGTTGGGCTTAGGGTTAGGCTGAGGGTGATGGTGAGGGTTAGGTTTAGGGTTAGGGTGAGGGTGAGGTTTAAGGTTAGAGTTAGTGTTAGTGTGAGGGTTAGTGTGAGAGTGAGTGTTAGGGTTAGGTTGTGGGTGAGGGTTAGGATTAGGTTGATGCTAAGGGTTATGGTCAGGGTGAGGGTTAGGATGAGGGTTAGGGTTAGTGAGAGGGTTAGGGTGAGGGTGACAGTAAGGGTAAAGGTGAGGGTTAGGCTGAGAGTGAGGATTACTGTAAGGGTGAGGGTTAGGGCTAGGGTTAGGGTTAGGTTTAGGGTTAGGGTTAGGGTGTGGTTTAGATTGAGGATTCGTTTTTGGGGTTAGTGTGAGATTTAGGGTGAGGATGAGGGTTAGGGTTGGGTTGAGCGCTAGGGTGAGGATGAGGGTTAGGGTTAGGGTTAGGGTGAGTGTTAGGTTTTGGGTGATCGTTAGGGTTAATGTGAGGGTTAGTGTTAGGGTTAGGGTTGGTGTTGGGGTGAGGGTAAGTGTTAGGGTGAGGTTTAGGGTTAGGGTGAGATTTATGGTTAGAATGAGGGTTAGGGTTAAGTTTAGGGTTATTTTTAGGGTTATTGTTAGGGTTAGAATGAGGGTCAGGTTTAGGATTAGGGTTAGGGTGAGGGCTAGGGTGAGGGTGAGAATTAGGGTTAGGGTTAGGTAGAGGTTTAGGGTTAAGGTGATGGTTAGAGGGTTAGTGTGAGTGTTAGTGTTAGGACTAGGGTTAGTTTTAGGGTGAGGGTTAGTGTTAGGGTGAGTTATAGCGTTAGGGTAAGGGTTATGGTTAGGGTTAGGGTTAGTGTTAGCTTTAGGGTTATTGTTTGGGTTAGGGTTAAGCTTACGTTGAGGGTGAGGGTGAGGGTAAGTATTAGGGTGAGGGTTACCGTTAGGGTGAGGGTTATGTTTAGGGTTAGGGTTAAGTGTTAGGTTTAGGGTTATTTTTAGGGTTAGGGTTAGGGTAAAGGTTACGGTGAGGGTGAGGGTGAAGGTAAGGTTTAGGTTTAGGTTGAGGTTTAGGTTTAGGGTTAGGGTTAGAGTTTCGGTTAGGGTGAGGGCGAGGTTTAGGTTTAGAGTTAGTGTTAGGGGGAGGGTTAGGGTGAGGGTTAGGTTTAGGGTTAGGGTTAGTGTTAGGATTCGGGTTTGGTGAGGTTGAGTGTGAGGGTTAGGGTTAGGGTTAGTCTGAGGGTGAGGGTAAGGGTTAGGTTTAGGACTCGGGTGAGGTTTAGGATGAGGTTAAGGTTAGGATTAGGGTTAGGATGAGGGCAAGTGTGAGGGTGAGGGTTAGGGTTAGCATTATGGTGAGGTTTAGGATTAGGGTTAGGTTTATGGTTAGGGTGAGGGTTAGGGTTAGGGTTACAGTGAGGGTGAGGTTTAGGGTTAGGGTGAGGGTTAGTGTTAGGGTTAGGGTGAGGGTGAGATTTAGGGTTAGAGTTAGGGTTAGTGTTAGGGTTAGGGTTAGGGTGAGTGTTAGGGTGAGGGTTAGGGTGAGGTTTAGAGTTCGGGTTAGGCTTAGGCTTAGGCTTAGGCCGAGCGTGGGAGTGATGGTTAGGGTTAGGGTCAGAGTGAGGGTTAGGGTTCGGTTTAGGGTGACTGTTAGGATGAGGTTTGTTGTTATGGTTAGGGTTAGTGTTAGTTTTAGGGTTATGATTAGGGTTAGGTTTAGGGTTAGGGTTAGGGTTAGGGTTTGGGTTAGGGTTAGGGTTAAGTTTAGGAGTAGGGTTAGGGTTAGGGTTATTGTTAGGGTTATGTTTAGTGTTAAGTTTGCGGTGAGGGTGAGGCTCAGGGTGAGGGTTATGGTTAGTGTTAGGGTTTGGGTTAGGGTTAGTTTTATTGTTAGGGTTAGGGTTAGAGTTACGGTCATGGTGAGAATGAGGGTGAGGTTTAGGGTGAGGTTTAGGGTGAGGTTTAGGGTTAGGGTTAGTGTTAGGGTTAGGGTGCTGGTGAGGTTTAGGGTTAGAGTTAGGGTGAGTGGGAGGGTTAGGGTGAGGTTTAGGGTTAGGTTTAGTGTTACCATTAGGGTGAGGGTGAGGGTTAGGTTGAGG
>NW_027205079.1:0-17720 GCF_024711535.1 Dipodomys merriami | reverse complement strand
GGTTAGGGTTAGGGTGAGGTTAAGTGTTAGGATGACAGTTACGGTGAGGGTGAGGGTTAGGCTTAGGTTTAGTGTTAGGGTGAGGGTTAGGGTTAGGGCTAGGGTGAGGGTTAGGGTGATGGTTAGGTGGAAGTTTAGGGTTAGGGTTAGGGTTTGGGTTAGGTTGAGGGATAGGGTGAGAGGAAGGGGTAGGCTGAGGGTGAGGGATATGGTTATGGTGAGGGTAAGGGTTAGGCTGAGGCTTAGGTTGAGAGTGAACATTTGTGTTAGCATCAGTGTTGGGTTTAGGGTGAGTCTTAGGGTTAGGCTGAGGGGTAGTTTTAGGGTTAGTGTGAGGGTTAGGGTTAGGGTTAGGTTTAGGGTGAGGGTAAGGGTTAGGGTGAGGTTGAGGGTTGGTTAGAGTTAGCCTTAGTGTGAGGATGAGGGTTAGGGTTAGGTTTAGGGTGAGTGTGAGTGTGAGGGTTAGGTTTAGGATTAGGGTTAGGCTTAGGGTAGGCTGAGGTTGAGGGTATGAGTGAGGCTCACGCTAGCCCTCACGGTTAGGGTTAGGGTGAGGGGCAGATTTAGGGTTAGAGTTAGGGTGAGGCTTAGATTTAGTGTGAGGGTTATGGTTTGGGTAAGGGTTAGGGTGATGCTAAGTGTTAGGGTGAGGGTTAGGGTCAGAGTGAGGGTTAAGGTTAGCCTAAGTGTTACGCTGTGGGTTAGGGTAAGGGTTAGGGTTAGGGTTAGGGTTAGGGTGAGGGTGAGGGTTATGGTTAGGGTTAGGATGAGTGTTAGGGTTAGGGTGATGTTTATGGTGAAAGTGAAAATTAGGGAGAGTGAGAGGGTTCGGGTGAGGGTGAGGGTTAGGTTGTGGGTGAGATTGAGGTTTAGGGTTTGGGTGAGGGTGAGGGTTAGGGTGATGTTTAGGTTGAGGGTGAGGTTTAGATTGAGAGTTAGGCTTCAGGGTATAGGAAGGGATAGGGTGTAGGTGAGGGTTAGGGTGAGGGTGAGGCTTAGGGTGACCATGAGGTTTAAGGTTGGGGGAGGATTAGGGTTAATGTTAGGGTTCGGGTTAGGGTTAAGGTTAGGGTTAGGCTGAGTATTAGGGTGAGAGGTAGGGTTAGGGTTAGGATGAGGTTTAGGCTTAGTGTGACGGTTACGGTTAGGTTTAGGGTTAGGGTTAGTGTGAGGATAAGAGTTAGGGTGAGGGATAGGGTGAGACTGAGGTATAGGGTTAGCTTTAGGGTTAGGGTGAATGTTAGGGTGGGGGTTAGGGTGAGGGTTAGGGTTCGGGTTAGGGTTGGGTGAGGGTTAGGGTGAGTGTAAGGGTTAGGGTGAGGGTTAGGTTGAGGTTGAGGGATAGGGTTATGGTGAGGGTAAGGATTAGGGCAACGGTTAGATTAAGGTTGATGTTTAGGCTTATCATTAATGTTAGGGAGATGGTGAGGGTTAGGGTGAGGTTGAGGGTTAGGCTGAGGGGTAGGAATAGGGTTAGGGTTAGAGTTAGGGTTAGGGTGAGTGTTAGGGTTACGGATAGGGTGAGGGTGAGGGTTAGGGAAAGGGTTAGGGTCAGGGTTAGGATGAGGGAGAGGGTTAGGGTTACCATTAGCATTAGGGTTAGGTTTAGGTTGAGTGTTAGGGTTAGGTTGAGGGGTAGGGTTAGCATTAGGGTTAGGGTTAGGCTTATGGTGCAGGTTAGGGTTAGGATTAGGTTTAGGGTTAGCGTGAGGCTGAGGGTGAGGGTGAGGGTGAGGGTGAGAGTGAGGGTGAGGGTTAAGTTTAGCGTTAGGTTTAGGGTGAGAACTAGGGTGAGGGTCAGGGCTAAGGTGAGGGTTTGGGTGAAGGTGAGGTTTTCGGTCAGGAAAGGTATAGATTTAGGTTTAGGCTGAGGATTACAGTGAGGGTGAGGTTTAAGTTTAGGGTTAGGGTTAGGGGTAGGGTTAGGGTTAGGGTTAAGTTGAGGGTTTATGGTTAGGGTGTTGTTTAGGGAGAGGGTGAGAGTGAGAGTGAGGATTCATTTGAGGGTGTGGCTAAGGGTGTTGGTGAAGATTAGGGTGAGAGTGAAGGTGAGGGTGAGGGTGAGAGTTAGGGTGTTGGTGAGGGGTAGGTTTAGGGTGAGGGTTAGTGTGAAGGTGAGAGTTTCGGTCAGGTTGAGGGTTAGGTTAAGTGTAAGAGTGAGGCTTAGGTTTAGGGTGAGGGGTAGGATGAGGGGTAGGGTTAGGGTTAGGGAGAGGGTTAGGGTGAGGGTTACGTTTAGGTTTAGGGTGAGGATTAGGTTTAGTGTGAAGGTTAGTGTTAGGGTTAGTGTAAGGATCAGGGTTAGGTTGAGGATTAGGGTGAGAGTGAGGGTTAGGGTTAGATTAAGTTTTAGGGTGAGGGTTAAAGTTAGGGTTAGCGTGAGGGTTAGGGTTGGGGTGAGGGTTAGGGTTAGGATTCGGGTGAGTGTTAAGGTGAGGGTGAGGTTTAGGGTGAGGGTGAGGGTTAGGGTTAGGGTGAGTGTGAGGATTAGGTTTAGGGTTACTCTTAGGGCTATGGTGAGGGTTTGGGTTAGGGTGAGGTTTAGGGTGAGGGTGAGGTTTAGGGTTAGCGTTAGGGTTAAGGTGTGAGTTAGGGTGAGAGTTAGGGTTAGGGTGAGGGTGAGGGTTAGGTTTAGGGTTAGGGTGATGTTTAGGGTTAGGGTGTGCATTAGGGATAGGTTTATGGTTAGGGTGAGGGTTAGGTTTATGTTTAGGGTTCAAGTTAAAGTGAGTGTGAGGGTGAGTGTTAGGGTTAGGATTAGGGCTCGGGTTAGTGTTAGGCTGAGGGTGAGTGTGAGGGTTAGGGTTAGGGTAATGTTTTGGGTTAGCGTTAGTTTGAGGGTTAGATTTAGGGTTAGGGTGAGGTTTAGGGTGAGGATTATGGTTAGGGTTAGGGTGAGGGTTAGGTTTAGTGTGAGGGTTATGGTTAGGTTTAGGGTGAGGGTGTGGGTAAAGGTTAGGGTGAGGGTCAGTGTGAGGGTGAGGTTTAGGGTAAGGGTTAGGGTGAGTGTTTGGGTGAGGTTTAGGTTTAGGTTTAGGGTTAGTGTGAGGGTTAGGATGAGGGTAAGGGTTAGGGTGAGGTTTAGGTTGTGGTTGAGTATTAGGGTTAGCATTATTCTTAGGGTGAGGGTTAGGGTTGGGTATAGCATTAGGGTTAGGGTTAGGGTTAGGGTGAGGGTTAGAATTAGGGTTAAGGTGAGGGTGAGGTTTAGGGTTAGCATTAGGTTTACAGTTAGGTTTAGAGTGAGTGTGAGGGTGAGGGTGAGGGTTAGGAATATGTTTAGGTTTAGGTTGAGGCTGAGGTTGAGGATGAGGTTGAGTTTGAGGGTTAGGGTTAGGGTTTGGCTTAGGGTGAGGTGTAGGGTGAGGGCCAGGGTTAAGGTGAGGGTTAGGGTTAGGGTGCGGTTTTCGGTTAGGAAAGGGTTAGGTTTAAGTTTAGGGTGAGGATTAGGCTGAGGGTGAGGTTGAAGGTGAGGGTTAGGGTTAAGGTGAGGTTTAGGGTTAGGGTTAGCCTGAGGGTTAGGGTTATGTTGATGATTAGGGTGAGGGTGAGGGAGAGGGTTAGGGTGTAGGTGAGGGTTAGGGTGACGGTGAGGGTTAGGGTGATGCTGTGGGTTAGGTTGAGGGTTAAGGTTAGTGTGAGGGTTAGGATTAGTGTTAGTGTGAGGCAAAGGTTTAGGGTGAGGATTAGGATGAGAGTAAGAGTTAGGGTTAGGTTTAGCCTTAGGGTTAGGGTGAGGTATAGGGTTAGAGTTCGGGTTAAGGTTAGGTTGAGGGTGAGGGTTAGACTTAGGGTTAGGGTGAGGGTTAGGTTTGGGGTGAGTCTTAGGGTTACAGTTAGGGTGAGGTTGAGGGTGATGGTGAGGGTTCGGGTGAGGGTTAGGCTGTGAGTTAGGGTTAAGTTTATGGTTAGGGTAAGGGTTAGGGTGAGGTTGAGGGTGAGGGTTAGGGTTAGGGTGACATTGAGGGTTAGGGTGACAGTGGGGGTTAGGGTGAGGGTGAGGTTTAGGTTTAGTGTTAGTGTTACAGTGAGGGTGAGAGTCAGGGTTAGGATTAGGGTGAGGGTTAAAGTGAGGGTTATGGTTAGACTTTGGTTTAGTGTTAGTGTGAGGATTAGGGTTAGTGTTAGGTTTATAGTGAGGGTAAGGGTTAAGATGAGGGTTAGGCTCACGTGTATGTTTAAGGTAAGGGTTAGGGAGAGGGTGAGGGTAAGGGTTAGGGTGAGGGTTAGGGTGAGGGTGAGGGTTAGGTTTAGCATTAGGGTTAGGTTTTGGGTTAGGATGAGGGGTGGGTTAATGTTAGGGTGAGGATGAGGGTTAGGGTTAGCATTAGGTTTAGGGTTAGAGTGAGGGTGAGGGTTAGGGTTAGGGTTAGGGTGAGTGTGAGGTTGAGGGTTAGGGTTAGGGGTAGGGTGAGGGTTAAGGTTAAGGTGTGGGTTCCGGTTAGGGTGAGGGTGAGGCTAAGGATTAGGGTGAGGTTTAGTGTCTGGGTGAGTGTTAGGGTTTGAATAAGAGTTAGGGTTTGGGTTAGGATGAGGTTGAGGGTGAGGGTTAGGGTTAGGGTTAGGGTTAGGGTTAGGGTGAGTTTGAAGGTGAGGGTTAGGGTGAGGTTTAGGTTTAGGGTTAGGGTTAGGGTTAGGATATGTGTTAGGGTGAGGGCTAGGGTGAGGGTGAGGGTTCGGGTTTGTGTTAGGGTGAGGGTAAGTGTTAGGGTGAGGGGTAGTGTGAGGGGTAGGGTTAGGGTTAGGGTGAGTGTGAGGGTTAGGTTTAGCGTGAGTGTGAGGGTCAGGATTAGGGTGAGGGTTCGTGTTAGGGTTAGGATTAGGGTTGGGGTGAGAGTGAGGGTTATGTTTAGGGTTAGGGTGAGGGTTAGGTTTAGGGTGATGTTTAGGGTGAGTGTGAGGGTTAGGGTGACAGTGATGGTTCGGGTGAGGGTGAGGATTAGGGTGTGGATGAGGGTTATGGTGAGGGTGAGGGTTAGGGTTAGATTTAGGGTGTGGATTAGGGTTAGGGTTAGGATTAGGGTGAGGGGTATGATCAGGGATAGGGTGAGTTTTTGGGTTAGTGTGAGTTTTAGGGTTAGGTTTAGGGTAAGTGTGAGGATAACGGTTAGGGTGAGGGATAGGATTATTGTTAGGGTTAGGGAGAAGATTAAGGTTAGGTTTAGGGTTATGGTGAGATTGAGGGTTAGGTTGAGGTGAGGGTTCGGGTTTGGGTGAGGTTTAGGGTGATGGTGAGGGTTAGGGTTAGGGTTAAGGTGAGGGTGAGGATCAGAATAATGGTTAGTGTTAGGTTTAGGGTGAGGGTGAGGTTTCAGATTAGGATTAGGGTTAGGGTTAGGCTTAGTGTGAGGGTGAGGGTGAGGATGAGGGTGAGGGTTAGGGTTAGGGTGAGGGTTAGGGTTATGGTTAGGGTTAGGGTTAGGATGAGCTTTATGCTGAGGGTTAGGGTTAGAGTTAGTGTGCAGGTTAGGTTTAGGGTTAAGGTTAGCGTGAGGGTGAGGGTTTAGTTTAGGTAACGTTTAGGGTAAGATTAGGGTGAAGTTTAGGATGAGGTTGAGGGTTAAGATGAGGTTTTCGGTTAGGGTGAGCATTAGGGTTAGGATTAGGGTCAGGGTTATTGTTAGGGTGATGTTTAGGGTGAGGGTGAGGGTGAAGGTTCGGGTGAGGGGGAGGGTTAGAGTTAGGGTTAGCTTGAGGCTTATGGTTATGGTTAGGGTAATGGTGAAGGTTAGGGTGAGTGTGAGGTTGAGGGTGAGGGTTAGGGTGAGGGTTAGAATGAGGGTGAGCGTTAGGGTGAGAGTGAGGGTTCGGGGGAGGGTTCGGGGGAGGGGGAGGGTTATGGTTATGGTTTGGTTTAGAGTTAGGGTTAGGGTGTGGATGACGGTTAGGGTTAGGATTAGAGTTAGGGTGATGGTAAGGCTTCGGGTGAGGGTTAGGGTGAGGATGAGAGTTAGGGTTAGGGTGAGGGTGAGGGTAAGTGTTAGCGTGAGGACTAGGGTTAGGTTTAGGATTAGGGTGAGTGTTAGGGTTATGGTGAGGGTGAGGCTGAGGGTTAGGTTCATTATTAAGGTTAGGGTTAGTGTGAGGGTTAGTGATAGTGTTAGGGTTAGGTTGAGGGTTAGAGTTAGGGTAAAGGTGAGGGTTAGTCTGAGACGTAGGGTTAGGGTTAGGGTGAGAGTTAGGCTCAGTGTGAGGGTTAGGGTTAGGGTGAGGGTAAGGGTTAGGTTTAGGGTTAGGGTGAGGGTGAGTGTGAGTGTGAGGGTTAGGGTTATGGTGAGGGTTAGTGTTAGGGGGTGGGCTAGGTTGAGGGTTAGGTTGAGGGTGAGAGTGAGTGTGAGGTTTTCGTTTAGGTAAGGTTTAGGGTTAGGGTTAGGGTGAGGATTAGGGTGAGGTTGTGGGTTAGGGTTAGGGTGAGGGTGAGGGTTAATGTTAGGATGAGGGTTAGGGATAGGGTTAGTGTGAGGGTGAGGGTGAGGGTGAGGGTTTCGTTTACATCAGGGTTAGGATTAAGCTGAGGTTAGGGTTAGGGTGAGGGTTAGGGTTAGGGATAGGGTATGGGTCAAGTTTAGGGTGATGTTTAGGGTGAGGGTGAGGGTTAGGGTGAGAGTTAAGATGAAGTTTAGGGTTAGTGTTAGGATTAGGGTTACGTTGAGTGTGAGGTTTAGGGATAGAGTTAGGGTTATGGGGAGGGTTAAATTGAGGGTCAGGGTTAAGGTTAGTGTTAGGGTTAGGGTTAGCATGAGGGTTAGGCTGAGGATTAAGTTTAGGGTTAGTGTGAGGGTTAGGGTTAGGGTTAGGGTTTGGTTAGGTTGAAGGTTAGCTTTAGGTTTAGGGTTAGGATAAGGTTTAGGCTGAGGGTTAGGTTTAGGGTTAGTGTGAGGGTTAGGTTTAGGGTTAGGGTGTGGACTATGCTGAGGGTGAGGGTTAGGGTGAGGGTTAGGGTTATGGCTGGGGTTAGCGTCAGGGGTAGGCTGAGGGTTAGTATTAGGGTATAGACTAGTGTTAGGCTGAAGTTGAGGGTGAGGTTGAGGGTGAGGGTTACTGTTAGAGTGAGGGTTAGAGTGAGGGTGAGAGGGAGTGGGAGTATTTGGTTTAGGGTTAGAGTTAGGTTGAGGGTGAGTGTTACGATTAGGGTTAGCACTAGGTTTAGGCTGAGGGTTAGGGTGAGTTTGAGGGTGAGGTTTAGGGTTAGGGTGAGGGTTAGGGTTAGGGTTAGTTTTAGGGTAAGGTTTAGGGTTAGGGTTAGGGTTAGGATGAGCATAGGCTGAGGGTTAGGGTTAGGGTTAGGGTTTGGTTAGGGTGAAGATTGCTTTTAGGTTTAGGGTTAGGATAAGGTTTAGGATAAGGTGAGGGTGAGGGGTAGGGTGAGGTTGTGGGTTTGGGTTATGGTTAGGTTAAGGTTTAGGGTTAGGGTGAGGGGAAGGGTTAGAGTGAGCTTTAGGCTGAGGGTGAGGGTGAGGGTTTCAGTTAGTTAAAGGTTAGGGTTAGGGTGAGGATTAGGGTGAGGGTGAGGATTAAGCTGAGGTTAGGTTCAGGGTGAGGGTTCGGGTTAGGGTGAGGGTTAGGGTTAGGATGATGTTTAGGGTGAAGGTGAAGGTTAGAGTGAGGGTGAGGGTTAGGGTTAGGGTTAGGTTTAATGTGAGGCTGAGGGTTAGGAATAGGAATAGGATTAGGGTTAGGGTTCAGCTGAGGGTGAGGATCAGGGTGTGGGTGAAGGTCAGTGTCAGGGTTACGTTTAGGGCTACAGTGAGTGTTACGGTTATTTTGAGGGTTATGGTTAGGGTTAGGGTGAGGGTAAGGGTTAGGGTGAGGGTTAGGGTGAGTGTGAGGGTTTGGAATAGGGTTTGGGTTAGGGTTAGGGTGAGGGTTAGGTTTTGGGTGATGTTTAGAGTGAGGGTGAGGGTGAGGATGAGGGTGCGGTTGAGGGTGAGGGTTCGGTTGAGGGTGAGGGTTAGGGTGTGAGTGAGGATTAGGGTTAGGGTGAGGGTTAGGTTGAGGGTGAGGGTGAGGTTAGGGTTAGGGTTTGGGTTAGAGATAGGGTGAGTTTGAGAGTGAGGGTTAGGTTTAGGATTAGGGTGAGTGTTAGGGTTAGGTTGAGGGTTAGGTATATTGTTAGGGTAAAGGTAAGGGTGAGGGTGGGTGTTAGGGTTAGGTTTAGGGTTAGAGTTAGGGTGAGCGTGAGGGTGAGGGTTATGATTAGGGTTAGGTGAAGGTGAAGGAGAGGGTGAGGGTGAGGGTTAGGTTTAGGGTGAGGTTTAGGCTTACGGTTAGGGTTAGTGTGAGGGTTAGTGTTAGGGTTAGGATGAGGGTTAGGCTGAGGGTTAGGGTTAGGATTAGGGTGAGGTTTAGGGCTACGTTTCGGGTTAGGATAAGGGTTAGGCTGAGGGTTAGGGTTAGGGTTAGTGTGAGGGATTGGCTTAGGGTTAGGGTAAGAGTTAGGGTGAGGGTAAAGGTTAGGGTGAGAGTTAGAGTGAGGGTGAGGGTTAGGGTTAGGGTGAGTGTTAGGGTAAAATTTAGGTTTAGGGTTAGGGTTAGGGTGAGGGTAAGGGTGTGAGTAAGTGTTAGGGTGAGGTTTAGGGTGAGGGTGAGGGTTAGCGTCAAGGTTAGGTTTAGGGTGAGGGTTAGGGTTTGGGTAATTGTTAGGGTGAGGTTTAGTGTGAGGGTGAGGGTAAGTGGAAGGGTGAGGATTAGTGTGAGTCTGAGGGTTAGGATTAGCATTAGGGTGATGGTGAGGGTTAGGGTAGGATTAGAGTTAGGGTTAGATTAAAGCTTAGGGTGAGGGTTAGGGTGAGGTTGAGGGTTATTGTTAGGGTGAGTGGGAGGGTAAATGTTAGGGTAAGGACTAATTTTAGGGTTAAGATTAGGGTGAGTGTTAGGGTTATTGTGAGGGTGAGGGTGAGGGTTAGGTTCAGTATTAGGTTTAGGGTTAGTGTGAGGGTTAGTGATAGGGTTTGGGTTAGGGTGAGGGTCAGAGTTAGGGTTAAGGTGAGGGTTAGTCTGAGAGGTAGGGTTAGGGTTAGGGTGAAGGTTAGGCTTACTGTGAGGGTTAGGGATAGGTTTAGGGTTAGGGTGAGGGTGAGTTTGAGGGTGAGGGTTTGGGTTAGGGTGAGGGTTAGTGTTAGGGGGATGGCTAGGTTGAGGGTTAGGGTTTGGGTGAGGATTAGGGTGAGGTTGTGGGTTAGGTTTAGGGTGAGGGTGAGGGTCAGGGTTAGTGTTAGGATGAGGGTTAGCGTTAGGCTTAGGGTGAGTGTGAGGGTTCCGGTGAGGGTTCGGGTGAGGGTTAGGGTGTGGGTTAAGTTTCGGTTTTGGGTGAGGGTTAGGGTGACAGTGAGTGTTAGGGTGAGGGTGAGGTTGAGTGTGAGGGTTAGGGTTAGGTTTAGGGATAGGATTAGGGTTAGGTTTAGGGTAAGGGTTAGGGTTAGGTTGAGGGTTAGGTTTAGGGTTAGGGATAGGGTTAGGGTGAGGTTAGGTTGAGGGTGAGGGTTAAGCTGTGGTTAGGGTTAGGGTGATGGTTAGGGTTAAGGTGATGGTTAGTGTGAGGGTGAGTGTTCGGTGAGGGTGAGGGTGAGGGTTAGTGTTAAGGTTAGGTTTAGGTTGAGGGTGATTGTGAGAGTGAGGATTAGGAATAGGATTAGGGTTAGAGTTAAGCTGAAGCTGAGGGTCAGGGTGAGGGTGAAGGTTAGGGTCAGGGTTAGGATTAGGGTTAGAGTGAGGGTTACGGTTAGTGTGAGGATAATGGTTAGGGTTAGGGTGAGTTTAAGGATTAGGGTGAGAGTAAAGGTTAGGGTGAGGATTAGGGTGAGTGTGAGGGTTTGGATTAGGGTTTGTGTTAGAGTTAGGGTGAGGGTTAGGATTTGGGTGATGTTTAGAGTGAGTGTGAGGGTTAGGGTGAGGATGAGGGTGAGGGTGAGGGTGAGGGTTCGGTTGAGGGTGAGGGTTAGGGTGTGGGTGAGGATTAAGTTTAGGGTGAGGGTTAGCGTTAGGCCTAGGTTTAGGGTTAGGTTGAGGGTTAGGGTTAGGGTTAGGGTGAGGGGTAGGGACAGGGGTAGGGTCAGGTTTAGGGTGAGGTTTAGGGTGAGTGTGAGGGTTAGGGTGAGGGTGAGGGTGAGGGTTAGGGTTAGGGTTTGCGTTAGACTTAGGGTGAGTTTGAGGGTGAGGGTTAGGTTTAGAATTAGGGTGAGCGTTAGGGTTAGGTTGAGGGTTAGGGATAGTGTTAGGGTTAGGGTAAGGGTGAGGGTGAGTGTTAGGATTAAGTTACATTTAGGGTTAGGCTGAGGGTTATTGAGAGGATGAGGGTGAGGCTTAGGTTTAGGTGAGGTTTAGGTTTACGGTTAGGGTTAGGGTGAGGGTTAGGATTAGGGTTATGGTTAGGATGAGGGTTAGGCTAAGGGTTAGGCTTAGGGTTAGGGTGAGGTTTAGGGCTAGGTTTAGGGTTAGGATAAGGATTAGGCTGAGGATTAGGGTTCGGGTTAGTGTGAGGGTTAGGTTTAGTGTTAGGGTAAGAGTTAGGGTGAGGGTTAGGTTGAGGGTGAGGTTTAGGGTTAGGGTGAGGGTTAGGGTCAATTTTAGGTTTAGGGTTATGGTTAGAGTGAGGGAAAGGGTGTGGGTAAGTGTTAGGGTGAGGTTTAGAGTGAGGGTGAGGGTTAGCATCAAGGTAAAGGTTAGGGTTAGGGTTAAGGTGAGGGTTAGGGTTTGGGTGAGTGTTAGGGTGAGTTTTAGGGTTAGGGGGAGGGTTAGGGTTAGGGTAAAGTGTTAGGGAGAGGGTGACAGTGAGGCTGAGAGTTATGGTTAGCATTAGGGTGAGGGTGAGGGTTAGGGTGTAGTTTTGGGTTAAGGTTAAGGATAGGGTGAGGATTAGGGTTAGGGTTAGGTTGAGGGTGAGGGTTAGGGTGAGGGGTAACATTAGAGTTTGGGTGAGGGTTAGGTTTAGTGTGAGGATTAGGGTTGGTTTAGGGTGACGGTAAGGGTTAGGGTGACAGTTAGGTTGAATGTGAGGTAGGATGAGGGTTAGGGTTAGGGTGAGGGTTAGGGATAGGTTTAGGGTTAGGGTGAGGGTTAGGGTTAGGATTAGAGTTAGGGTGATGGTAAGGCTTCGGGTGAGGGTTAGGGTGAGGATGAGAGTTAGGGTTAGGGTGAGGGTGAGGGTAAGTGTTAGCGTGAGGACTAGGGTTAGGTTTAGGATTAGGGTGAGTGTTAGGGTTATGGTGAGGGTGAGGCTGAGGGTTAGGTTCATTATTAAGGTTAGGGTTAGTGTGAGGGTTAGTGATAGGGTTAGGGTTAGGGTGAGGGTTAGAGTTAGGGTAAAGGTGAGGGTTAGTCTGAAAGGTAGGGTTAGGGTTAGGGTGAGAGTTAAGCTCAGTGTGAGGGTTAGGGTTAGGGTGAGGGTAAGGGTTAGGTTTAGGGTTAGGGTGAGGGTGAGTGTGAGTGTGAGGGTTAGGGTTATGGTGAGGGTTAGTGTTAGGGGGTGGGCTAGGTTGAGGGTTAGGTTGAGGGTGAGAGTGAGTGTGAGTTTTTCGGTTAGGTAAGGTTTAGGGTTAGGGTTAGGGTGAGGATTAGGGTGAGGCTGTGGGTTAGGGTTAGGGTGAGGGTGAGGGTGAGGGTGAGGGTTAATGTTAGGATGAGGGTTAGGGATAGGGTTAGTGTGAGGGTTTGGGTGAGGGTGAGGGTTAGGCTTAGGGTTAGTGTGAGGTTTAGGTTTACGGTGAGGGTAATGGTTAGGGTGAGGGTTAGGGTTAGGGTTAGGTTGAGGGTTAGTGTTAGGTTGTTGTTTATTGTGAGAGTCAGGTTTAGGGTGTGGGTGAGTATTCGGGTAGAGTTAGGGTTCGGGTTAGGGTTAGGGATAGGGTTAGGGTTTGGGTAAAGTTTAGGGTGAGGGTGATGATTAGGGTTAGCGTGAGGGTTAGGGTTAGTTTTAGGGTTAAGATGAGGTTTAGGCTGAGGGTTAGTATAAGGGATAGGGTGAGGGTTAGGGTTACGGTTAATATGAGTGTTAGGTTTAGGATTAGGGTTTGGGTTAGGTTGACGGTAATGGTTAGGGTGAGGGTTAGGGTGAGGCTCAGGGTTAAGTTTAGGGTGAGGTTAGGTTGAGTGTTAGGATTATGGTTATGGTTAGGGTAAGGCTGAGGGGGAAAGAGAGGTTGAGGGTGAGCGTTAGGATTAAGGTTACTGATAGGGTGAGGGTTAGGCTCAGGGGTAGGGTTAGGGTTAGGTTGAGGGTTAGGTTTAGTGTGAGGTTTAGGGTTAGGGTTAGAGTGAGGGTTAGGTTTAGTGTGTTGGTTAGGGTTAGGGTTAGGTTGAGGGTAAGGGTTAGGATGAGGGTTAGGGTGAGAGTGAGGTTTAGGGTTAGCATTAGGTTTAAGGTTAGGGTTAGGATGAGGGTTAGGGTGAGGGAGAGGGTGAGGGTGAGGGTAAGGGTTAGGATGAGGGTCAGGTTTAGTGTGCCGCGGACTGGGTTCTGTCGGGCCACGCCGACCCCAGTAGAGTCTGCTTAGCATGGGAAACCATCTATCAGACCATGATAGGGGCCTCGAGACCTATCTCTGAGTTTTGGCACTTCACCGAAGTCTACCTCAGAGAATGGGGCTTTACAGAAACCTATCTCCAAGTTTTGGGACTTCACCGAAGTCTACCTTGGAGAATAGGGCTTCTAAGAGGCCTACTCCTGGGAAAAGGCTGGCAAAACCCCTGGAAAAGATGTGTTTCTGCCTATCTTTTCCTCATAAGAGTGCCTATTAATCTTTTACTGTTTTTGCTGTTCATTGTACTTACTCATTGTCAACGTTCCCTTATTCAAAGCTCTTTCTTAAGAGTGTTGACGACTCCAATATCTGAGGAGTGTCTTAAAAATATGACTAACTCACCAGAGTTAAGTGCTACCCTGAAACCCCTCTCATGGAGGCTAGTAGACAAATATAAGTAAATATAAAAGTATTGGAGGTTTCACAAAGTCACTCCAGCAGAAGGAATTGTAAGAAATTTACAAGAAGCTGTAGGCGCGGCTAGAACAGAAGGAATGTATGGCAGTTGCTGAGATAACTACTTAGGAGAAAGAACTTCCTCATTTACTAAGAGACTTGCTAAATCTAAGTCTCCTTGGTGTTTACTATTAAAGAAGGAACAGAAAAGATCTTAATGGGACAGTTAAGGCCTCTATAGAAAAAAGTAGTGGTTAATTGGTGACAATCATCGAAACCCATTGTATTTCTTAAAAATAGAGGTAAAGCCGGAAACAAGTGCCTATCAGGCGACCAGCTGGTGACCGCCCAATAATGAAGCCCTGCAGCAAGATTATGTAACCTTTTGCCCTTTCTTATGGAGACTTTTTGCTATAAAAGTTTGTTATCCTCTGCATTAAATCGCACTCAGCACTCAGCATCCACTCCTAATGTGTGTGAGTTGTCTGTTTGCCATCTCCCCATCCTATTCCAGGTTCCTCCCCTAGGTATCCTCCGTTGTCCTGACAGAACCCGGTCCGCGGCAGGTGGCGCCCAACGTGGGGCACAGAGCGGGACAAGAAGCAGTTTCTTCAGTCCACAGCATTAGTGTGAGGGTGAGGGTTAGGTTTAGTGTGAGGGTGAGGGTTAGGTTTAGGGTGAGTATTAGGGTTAGGGTAAGGGTGAGGGTTAGGGTTAGGGTTAGGGTGAGGGTGAGGGTCAGGGTGAGGGATAGGTTTAGGTTGAGGATTAGATTTAGGGTGAGGTTTAGAGTTTGGATTAGGGTGAGATTTAGGGTTAGGGTGATGTTTATTGTGAGGGTGAGTGTTAGGGCGAGTGTGAGTGTTCGGGTGAGGGTGACTGTTCGGGTGAGGGTGACGATTAGGGTGTGGTTGAGGGTTAGGGTTAGTATGAGAGTCAGGGTGAAGTGTAGGGATAGGGTTAGGGTGAGGGTTAGGGTTAGTGTGAAGGTTAGAGTTAGGGTTAGGGTTAGGGTTAGCGTTAGTGTGAGGATAAGAGTTAGGGTGTGGGTTAGTGTGAGGGTGAGGGTTAGGGTTAGCGTTAGGGTTAGGGTGTGGGTTACTGTGAGGGTGAGGGTTATGGTGAGGTTTAGGGTTAGGGTGAGGGTTAGGATTAGGGTTAGTGTGAGGGTTAGAGTTAGGGTGATGTTTAGGGTGAGGTTGAGGGTTAGTGTGAGGGTGAGAGTGAGGGTGAGGGTTAGGGTTAGGTTTAGGGTGAGGGTGTGGGTTAGGGTTAGGATTAGTGTTAGGGTTAGGCTGAGGGTGAGGATGAAAGTGAGTGTGAGGTTTAGGGATAGGGTTAGTATTAGGTTAAAGTTAGTTTTAGGGTGAGGGTTAGGGTTAGGTATATTGTTAGGGTTAGGGTTTGGGTTAGTTAGGGTGAGGGTGAGGGTTAGCGTTAGGGTTAGGTTTAGGGTTAGGGTGAGGGTGGGGTTCAGGGTTAGGGTTAGGATTATGTTTAGGGTAAGCCTGAGGGGGAAGTGGAGGTTGAGTGTGAGGTTTTGGTTTAGGGTTACGGTTAGGGTGAGGGTTACAGTTAGGTTTAGCGTTAGTATAAGGGCTAGGCTGAGGGTAAGGGTTAGGGTTAGTGTGAGTGTTAGCTTTAGTGATAGGGTTTGGGTTAGGTTGAGGGTAAAGTTTAGAGTGAGAGTTATGGAGAGGATAAGGGTTAGGGTTACCGTGAAGGTTCGGGTGAGGGTTAGGGTTAGGGTTATGGTTAGGGGTAGCGTGAGGGTTAGGGTGAAGGTTAGGTTTAGGGTTAGGGTTCAGGTGTGGGTTAGGTTGTGGGTAAGTGTTAGAGTGAGGGTTAGGGTGAGGGTGAGGGTTAATAGGAGGGTGAGGGTTAGTGTTAGCATTAGGGTTAGGGTGAGGGTTAGGGTTAGGGTTAGGGTGAGGGTTAAGGTGAGGGATAGGGTTAAGGTTAGGGATAGGGTGAGGATTAGGGTTAGAGTTAGGAATAGGGTGAGGGTTAGGCTGAGGGGTAGTGTTAGGTTTAAGGTGAGTGTTAGGTTTAGTGTGAGGATTAGGGTTAGGTTTAGGGTGAGGTTTAGGTTTATTGTGAGGGTTAGGGTTAGTGTTAGGGTGAAGGTAAGGGTTAGGGTGAGGTTTACGGTGAGGGTGAGGTTTAGGGTTAACATTAGGTTTAGGTTTAAGGTTAGGGTGAGGGTTAGGGTTAGGGTGAGGGTGAGGGTGAGGGTGAGGCTTATGTTTAGGATGAAGATTAGGGTTAAGGTGAGGGTTCGGGTTAGGTTTAGGGTGAGGGTTAGGGTCAGGGTAAGGGTTAGGGTGAGGGTTAGGGTTATGGTTAGGTTTAGTGTGAGGGTCAGGGTGAGGGTTAGGGTTAGGTTGAGGGTTAGGGTTAGGGTTAGGTGAGAGTTAGGGTTAGGGTTAGTGTTAGGGTGAGGGTGAGGGTTATGGTCAGGGTTAGGTGGAGGATTATGGTGAGGGTTAGGGTTAGGATAAGTGTTAGGGTTAGGGTTAGGCTGAGGGTGAGGGTGAAAGGGAGGGTGAGGGTTAGGGTTAGGGTTAGGGTGAGGGGTAGTGTGAGGGGTAGTGTTAGGTTTAGGGTGAGGATTAGGTTTAGGGTGATGTTTAGGGTGAGGGTGAGGGTTAGGGTGAGGGTTAAAGTTAGGGTTAGGGTTATGTTTAGGGTGAGGCAGAGGGTTAGTATTAGGAATAGGATTACGGTTAGGGTTAAGCTGAGCCTGAGGGTAAGGGTGAGGGTGAAGGTTAGGGTCAGGGTTAGGATTAGGGTTAGAGTGAGGGTTATGGTTAGTGTGAGGGTTATGGTTAGGGTTAGGGTGAGGGTAAGGGTTAGGGTGAGAGTAAAGTTTAGGGTGATGGTTAGGGTGAGTGTGAGGGTTTGGATTAGGGTTGGGGTTAGGCTTAGGGTGAGGGTTAGGGTTTGGTTGATGTTTAGAGTGAGAGTGAGGGTTAGGTTGTAGGTGAGGATTAGGTTTAAGGTGCGGGTTAACGTTAGGGGTAGGTTTAGGGTTAGGTTGAGGGTTAGGGTAGGGTTAGGGTGAGGAGTAGGGACAGGAGTAGGGTCAGGTTTAGGGTGAGATTTAGGGTGAGTGTGAGGGTTAGGTTGAGGGTGAGGGTGAGGGTTAGGGTTAGGGTTTGCGTTAGACTTAGGGTGAGTTTGAGGGTGAGGGTTAGATTTAGGATTAGGGTGAGGGTTAGGTTTAGGTTGAGGCTTAGGGATAGTGTTAGGGTTAGGGTAAGGGTGAGGGTGAGTGTTAGATTTAGATTTAGGGTTAGGGTGAGTTTGAGGGTGCTGGTTAGGTTTAGGATTAGGATTAGGTTTAGGGTTAGGGGGAGTGTTACAGTGAGGGTGAGGGTGAGGGTTCGGGTGAGGGTTAGTGTGTGGGTGATGGTTAGGGTTAGGGTGAGGATTAGGTTTAGGCTTAGGGTTAAGGTTGTGGTGAGGGTATAGGTTAGGGTTAGGTTTAGTGTGAGGATGAGGGTTAAGGTTAGTTTTAGGGTTAGGGTGAGGGTTACGGTTAGGGTTACGGTTAGGGTTAGGGTGAGGGTGAGGTATAGGTTGAGGGTTAGTTTTAGGGTGAAGGTTAAGGCTAGTGTTAGGTCAGGGTGAGGGTGAGGGTGAGTGTTAGGTTTAGGTTTAGAGTTAGGGTGAAGGTGAGGGTGAGGGTTAGGATTAGGGTTAGGGTTATGGTTAGGATGAGGGTTAGGCTGAGGATTAGGGTTAGAGTTAGTGTCACCGTTAGGGTTAGGGTTAGGTTTAGGGTTAGTGTGAGGTTTAGTGTTAGATTTAGGGTTCTTTTGATAATTAGGGTTAGGGTTAGGGATTGGCTTAGTGTGAGGGTAAGTGTTAGGGTGAGGGTTAGGGTGAGGGTGAGGTTTAGGGTTAGGGTGAGTGTTAGGTTTAGGGTTATGATGAGGGTGAGGGTTAGGGTGAGCCGTAGGTTTAGGGTTAGGGTTAGTTTGCGGGTTAGGGTGAGGGTAAGGGTTAGGGTGAGGTTAAGGTTGAGGGTGAGTTTTAGGGTTAGGGTGAGGGTAAGGTTTAGGGTGAGGGTTAGGGTGAGGGTTAGGGTTAGGGTTAGTGATAGGGTAAGGATTACTGTTAGTGTGAGAGTTAGGGTGAGGGTAAGGTTTAGGGTTAGTGTGAGGATAAGGGTTAGGGTGAGAATTAGGGTGAGGGTGAGGGTTAAGGTTAGGGTGATGGTTAGGGTTAGGGTTATGGTTAAGGTGAGGGTTAGGGTGAGCTCTAGGTTTACGGTTAGGGTTATTTTGCGGGTTAGGGCGAGTGTAAGGATTAGGGTGAATTTTAGGTTTAGGGTGAGGGTTATGGTTAGGGTGAGTGTAAGGGTTAGGATGAGGGTTAGGGTGAGGTTTCGGGTTAGGGTTAGGGATAGGGTGAGGATTAGGGTTAGTGTGAGGGTTAGGATTAAGTTTATTGTGAGGATAAGTGTTAGGGTGAGGGTTAGAGTGAGGGTGTGGTGTTGGGTTAGTGTTAGGGATAGGGTGAGCGTAAGGGTGAGGGTTAGGTTTAAGGTGAGGGTTATGGTGAGGTTTAGGGTGAGGGTGAGGGTCGGTTGAGGGTTAGGGTTAGGATTAGTGTTAGGGTTAGGGTGAGGGCTAGGGTGAGAGTGAGGTTTGGGTGAGGGTGAGGGTGAGTGTTTCAGTTATGTAACTGTTAGGGTAAGTGTGAGGATTAGGGTGAGGGTGAGGGTTAACCTGAGGTTAGGTTTAGCCTGATGGTTAGGGTTAGGGTTAGGGTGAGTGTTAGGGTTAGGGTGATGGTTAG
>NW_027205078.1:0-17723 GCF_024711535.1 Dipodomys merriami | reverse complement strand
ATAGTCTGATAGGTTAGCAGATCCTAACTGAACCTCTGCTGTGATGACTTTTCTGAGAGTCAGCTATTTGTTATAAGAAGCAACATCTAAATTAGATGCCAGCATGTTGGCATAGTGAGTGACGTTGCAGTTTGCTACACTGTGATTCAACATGCAGAGGGTAGCTTTAGGCCACATTTTATTTAACACTTGGTATCAGGTATTGATTTTAGGAAGCAAGGAAGAGGGTGCTACTTTGAAAATTTAACCATGTCCCCCTAGATCAGAAATCCTGGGGAGTGGCTGTTACAGGAGGTGGACAGGTGGCCGTGGCTCCTGGTGCATCCTGGAAGGCCCAGGTCTGTACTTCTGGGTCTGAGCTCACATGCTGCGTGAGATAAGCTATTTCCTTCTGGTGACATACAGGTGCATTAAAAGAAATCATTAGAGACCACAACGAAAGCATATTCTTTGCTCACAGGAGCCAGGTACAATGCAGAATTCCTACCCCACCTGCTTTCACTTGGAAAAGGTCAGTGTGCTGTAGGCACACAGGACAGTGTGCATCATTTTGCACAGGCACTCTTGGTTCCTAGGCAGCAGAAGGTCACTAGGCACTCGGCACAGAAGCGTGACGTTCATTCCCTGATTAAAATTGTGTTGTAGGAGTCGTGGCAGAGTTTAGTGGTAATCCACACTGGCATTCAGCATCATGGATCACATAAGTGTTGTCTTCTAACTCAGGGTGACCGAAACAGTGTTGTTTGATTCGGTAGTTATCCTGGACAAGGAATTGATTTATTCTTGCTAATGGAAAGTCTAGGGTCTTGAAGTGAGAAATAATGGAATCGCTTTTGTGTTTAAGTACCCTTTCACATTGACAGTCAATGTGAAAGGTCTTGCATGTGATCTTGTAATGGTAACCTGCCCCAAGGAACGAGTTCCACATGAACAAGGGAGCTTTCTAATCACGTGCTTAGAATATTTGGACAGCATCTTACTTTTAGTTTATTCACAGTTACTGTTATACAACAGAGGAGAAAAAGAGGGAGAAGATCTGCTTTATGATAGGTTGATATTGACAACCTCTTTCAACACCTCACTACTCACTAACAGCCTAGCATAAAGACCTGATTAAGTAATACAATCATTTGAAAGTGTAAGTATTCTATATTTAGGTATTTGTATTCAATCTTTTTTTTTTTTTTTTTTTTTTTTTGCAGTCCTGGGACTTGAATTCTAGGCCTGGGCACTGTCCCTGACCTCCTTTTGCTTAAGGTTAGCACTCTACCACTTTCAGCTTTTTCTGTAATTAATTGGAGATAAGAGTCTCATGGATGTTCCTGCCTGGGCTGGCTTCCAACCATGATCCTCAGATCTCAGCCTCCTGAGTAGCTAGGATTATAGGCATGAGCTACCCATATCTGGCTTGTATCCATCCTTTTCAGTTTTCAAAATGAATTTGAGAAGTCTGCATGTTTTGATTTATTATTATTGGTGATGGTGGTGGTCCTGGAGTGAACTCAGAGCCTGACAATCTACCACCTGAGCCAGGCTTCCAGCCCAGCTTTATGCTGTCTTTTATGTTTGTCAGTTTGTGATGAGATCTCAAGGATTTTTCTACCTGGGTTGGCTTTGAATTGTGATCCTCTAGTTCTCAGTCTTCACTGAGTAGTTAGAATTCAGATGTGAATCTCTGATGTCTGGTTTACTTTTTTTTTTTTTAAAGAACAAATCCATGCCATTCATGTTATAAAACAGTAAATCAGGAAACTATTTACATTCTGAGAAGGATCCAAACTCTTTCATAGGATGCAGCTCTGCATGGTAATCCAGAGATCAACTTTGCCTGTGAGGCAAGGCTCTTAGCCCCCCCCCCCCCCCAATCATGTAACAGCCTCTATGCTCTTCCACTTATTTATGTATGAGTGCATCTATGTATGTGTGTATGTATATATGTATGTATGTATTGCTAGTATTAGGGCTTACGCTCTGGGCCTTGAGCTTTTACTTGTTGTTTTGCTAAAGTCTGGTGCTCTACCACTTGAGCTACACCTCTACTCCCAGCTTTTTGATGGTTAATTAGAGATAGGAGTCTCATGGACTTCCCTACCTAGACTGGCTTCAAACCATGATCCTTAGATCTCAGCCTCCTGAGTAGCTAGGATTACAGGTGTGAGCCACCAGTACCTGGATTATGTGTTTGTTCTTTTAATACTCATTCACTAAGCCACTACTTGGTGCCAAGTACTGAGTAAAAGCCTCATAAAGACAGAGCTGCTTTTTATGCTAATTTCATTATTGGAGAATGCTTAATATTAAGTAAAAGGTTAATTACTGGTGAGTCAGTTTTTTTATTTTTTTAATTGTGAAAATACGGTACAAAGGGGTTACAATTACATGGGCAAAGCAATGAGTACATTCTTATCAAGCATTGTTTCCTCTTCCTTTGTTTCCCCTTTCCATCCCTTCCCATCTCCCCCCAGGTCCCCCCCCCCCCCCCCGCCCCAGCCAAAGTTGTAAAGTTCATTTTTCCCACTTAATGACTTATACATCTCATTGTTGTAATGGGTCCACCTGTATCCCTATTTAAACAATTTGTTTTTTCCCTTCCCCTCCATAAATTATACCAACATTAAATACAGTGAAAGCAGGCATTATACCGTGGGGGAGGGACATACAAAGCAACAAAAAAATCATCTTATAAATATGTTAGAAACAATTGCAAGTAAGAAAAACCATTTGAATCCTTATCTTAGATTTTTTTTTTTTTTGGCCAGTCCTAGGGCTTGAATTCAGGGCCTGGGAACTGTCCCTGAGCTTCTTTTGCTCAAGGCTAGCACTCTATCATTTGAGCCACAGCGCCACTTCCAGCTTTTTCTGTTTATGTAGTACTGAGGAATTGAACCCAGGGATTCATGCATGCTAGGCAAGCACTCTACCACTAAGCCACATTCTCAGCCCTGGTACCTGCTTTATGGTAGCTGCTAAAAAGTACTAAAACAGTACTAAAAACTGTACTGTTAAAAACTCTGTACCTTCTGTAGCTGTCAGCAAATTAGAAGTAGAGCTTGGAGCACAGATTTTTCTTATTAGTTAATACATATCCATCAAAGATGGTAGGAGAAGGATAGCTACCTATTATGTGCGTTTATTTGAAACATCCATTTTTTTTCCAGCAGACTAATTTCTAGAAAAGGAGAGATATGATTCAAGATAGGTTGACTCACATTGAAACATTAGTTCACATAACCTAGTTCTCTTAACTCAAGATTAGAACCCATTGTCAGGAAACATTTGGTAAATGACACATTTTTAGAAAACGTCTTATTTTCTGTGGGCATAAGTGGAGATTAAAATTCTAGTGCCATACATAATTGAAATGCCAAAATAGCCTTGCAGCACAGCTTGACAACTTGGTTATTACTTGGTTCAATATTGTAATTTATTTTCTAAATTATTAACCATGGCACTCCTATGAAAAACAGTCCTTAATATAAAATACTAGGGAATGTGGACAGGTCATTGTCCAGGATTTGAGTTCAGGCTCCAGTATCAACACACACACACACACACACACACGTTTAAACATTCAAAAAACTCACCCATCTTGAGGGCTCTGGATTTCTTTCTTTCTTTCTTTCTTTTTCTTTTTGTCGGTCATGGGGCTTAAACTCTGGGCCTAGGCGCTGTCCCTTAGCTCTTCAGCTCAAGGCAAGCACTCTACCATTTCAACCGTAGCGCCACTTCCAGTTTTCTGGTGGTTTTTGTTTTAGTTTTAGTTTTTTTTTTAGATAAGAGTCTCGTGGACTTTCCTGCCTGTACTGGCTTTGAACTGTGATCGTCAGATCTCAGCCTCCTGAGTAGCTAGGATTACAGGTGTGAGCCACTGGCCCTGGCTGGATTTCTTTCTTTTAGGGAGAATTGTCTCCACTTCTGCACATTTTCTAATCTCAGGGGATCCCAGCTGTATTGGTTTTCCATCTCTTGATGCTTCTTCCTTGGGACCTGCCAGCTGTATTGGTGGCATCAGCAATGCAGGGTTGGCTGCAGGTCTGGTCTCCCTCAGCCTGCCTGGTAACAGTGGTGGGTTGGTGGGGGAAGTTCTGGTCAGTGGCAGTTACCGCCTGGTTTGTAAGGTGGTTAGCATGAGGGAACAGAGGGAGCAGAGAGGAGAACTCCTTCAGTGTTATGAACAAATAAGTCCCAGCAACTTATTAAAAACACCTGACTCTAGGAATGCAGTCAGAGGGACCACCAGGCTCTCTTTGTTCCTACTTAGGAATCCGGGTTTCTGGAATCACTGGGAATGCTGATTTCCTGGCAATTGGCTCTGCACAGAAATGAGAAAGACACATGACCTCGTTATTATTCCTTCCTAGGGGTTCACTTGAGACATCTTACTTTCCTGTTCGTCCTTGAGTACGTTTTTTAAAAAGTCCATTCAGAGTAACAGTCTGCTCATAAATGATCATTCCAACCTCAGCACGTACATGGTCCAAGTTTAACAAAGCGGAACATCTGTAGTTACCTAGCATAAGCAGTTTCTTGATTGCCATCGTGATTGGAAGTCCCCAGTGTGCATATTCTGTTAGTTGGCTTTCCCTGGCAGCTTATAGCTGCCCTGTTTACTGGAGGCTCTTCTGCTTGAGCCTTCACAATTCTTTGGTTGGTTCATGGAGTTCACACCTAGGCCTGGTGATGGGGAGAGTTGGAGAGAGCGTGAGCACATTTAGTGTGATTTTGGCTTTGTATTTCTCAAGGATTGTGCCTTCTGATCTTCTGTAGCATTTGTAGATGACAGCAGTGACTGGCTGCAAGATCTTTCAACATTCTGTGGGCACTCGCAGAAAGATCTGGGAGCTTTGGAAGACTTATCTGGGGGAACTACTTTGAGGCCTTACTATGGGTGCACACAGAAGACAGCAGGTGACACCAGTGTCCTGGTCCCACCTGTGTCCTCGGAGAGGTGGAAGCATTGGGAAATGAAAACGGCTGCTTCCTCATTAAGATATCAAGAAGGTCCCAGTACAGGAGCCTGGAAAGTTCTGCATGGCACACTGCTCAGAGTTTCCTTCTGATTGCTTCCCCGTCAGGGAGTTTAGGAACCCTTCTACCACCCTTTTCTTTTCTTTCTTTCTTTTCTTTTTTTTGTCAGTCCTGAAGCTTGAACTCTGGGCCTGGGCACTGTCCCTGTGTTCTTCAGCTCAAAGCCAGCACTCTACTGCTTGAGCCACAATGCCACTTCTGGTTTTCTAGTGGTTTATTGGAGATAAGAGTCTCATGGACTTTCCTACCAGGGCTGGCTTTGAACCATGATCCTCAGATCTCAGCCTCCTGAGTAGCTAGGAGTAAAGGCGTGAGCCACCATCGCCATGCTTCTGTCACCCTTTTCTGTGTGGGCAGGACTGAAGGCAAGGACAGTGTGGGGGAAAGAATGGAGTGTGTACCACAGGTCTCTAGCACCTCAGGAGAAAGACAATGTCAAACAGAGGTGAAATGAATGAAAAGCCTTTTACTTGCCTTGCTAAGGTCTCAGACTCTCCCATTTGAAAAGGATCTCTCTATCTAGTCTAGCTGGCCTGCTGCTGGTCCTTCAAGCATCTCTACAACATACTGGGTTGTCCAGTCTGCACTTGAATATACCTAAGGATAGCAAACTCACTACTTTCCAAGACAAGCCATTCAGAATCTAGATGGCTCCACGTGAATGAGTTCCTTATGATTTCTTTTTCTTTCCTTTCTTTTTTTGGGAGGTGGTGGGATGTAGCGTTTGAACTCAGGGCCTGGTACTCTACCATTTGACTACTCCTTCAAATCCTTTTGCTTACAGTTACTTTTCAAGCAAGGTTTTATCCTTTTTGCCTTGGTTGGTGATCCTCCTATCCCCATCTTCTGCATAGCTGGGATCATAGATGTGCATCATCTATGATGCTTTGAGATAGGGCAGTACAAACGTTTTGCTTGGGCCTGCCTTAAACAGTGGTGTTCCTTTCTCTGCCTTCTCTGTAGCTGGAATTACTGGGATAAACAACTGCCTACCCTATTATATAATAACCTTTGTTTTCACCTATAGGTCCTTCGTTCTGAATGAAAAACAACGCATAAAGGATAGATACCAGTTTGCAGATGAGCATTACATGCAACAATGAAGTCCAGTCATGTAACAAGCAAATAAATCAATACGGGTCAGAGTGAACTGAGATTCCCTCTGAATTCTTAACTCCTTCTTAACATGCTTGCCCAAGAGTTCTGGACTTGTAGGCATTTATTTTTAAAAGGCAATGCCTTTTGCCCTTTAACAGTGGGACATTCTGACGTCAATGAGTTGTATCTGGGAGGCCATATTTAAAAGGCTCATATTGTTATGGAAATAGGGGATATTTTGGAAGAAAAAATTGGAGGGCGTTTGTCATAATTGCCTTGGGAAGTCTATGCATCAGCTTAGATGAGGAAGGGACAGTAAACTAAGAGCCTGAGAATTTTTTCTTTTCAAGCAGTCTGAGCTTCCTCCTTGCTGGAAGGACAGTTGGATTTTCATTCAGCTTGAATGGCCCACGCCAGATGTGTGTGAGTTTAGTCTTCTGGAGGGTAAAGAAAGGGTTATTTAATAATTTTTTAAAAAAATTCCCCCACAGTATAGTAATACACACCTAAAATCATTCCAGAATTTTTGGAAGAAATTGTAAGCAAGTATTAAAACTTGAGAAGTGAATTAACAACCACCTTTTCATGAGGTGAAGGTGTGTCTTCTCAATGAATGAATGGTACTTTATTCCACAGTGGCATAAATCGTGGGTTGCAATGTGGAGTGAGCAAGCAGGTCTAAGTTAGTGTGTGTAGGGCTGTATCAGCATGTGTGTGTGCATGTGTGTGTGCATGTGCTGGGATTAGAGGGAGCTTATGCAAACGAGACTGAAAGTCTAACCTAGACTCACCCAACCTTCCACCAAAGAGTTCAAGCACATCTTGGGGTTTCTCAAGCAGATCATTCTCCCAATGAATATTTTCCACTGTGTGAACAAAGGTTTGGATATTTCACTTAGTCTTATCTTTGTGCACTTATTTTTTAGGGCTGACTTATAAATGTGTCCAGTTTTTACCCAATCGAATAGCTGGACTACAATTGTGGGGAAAAAAAATGAGTCTACGTCTTTTAATTAATCTGGATGAGATCAGGCACATTCGGCGTGGTATGTAATGTGGAAATTATGGTAGGATTTCCTGCATCCCTGTCACCATGAGTGTTTTATGTTCATCAGTCTTAATTTCATGACCACCTTGTGAGATAAGCACTACCACTTACAGATGGGGAAACTGAGGCATTGAGGGGTTGAATAACTTTCTCAGGCCTCACTACTGAGAAGGGTTGGAGCCCAGATTTGAGCCTCAGTGTCTGGCTTCAGTGTAAGCTTTCAATCGCTGGTGACAGAGGCTCTTAGAGCCTAGCTAGGGGATGTACTGGCATCTTGTAGTAGCCTCTTCCTTCTATTAGTTGGGATAAAACTGAGATGTCACCACAGAGACTTCATATAGTTTTAGTAGCTTCAGAAAGTATGTATGCTTCTCATACCATCTAAAGGAAAAAGCCAAGGTGGCCAGGACAGGGGTACTGCATGAGTCTTAGAAGGGCTCAGGTTCTTTCCAGTTACTTTCTATCATCCCCAGGGAGCTACTAGCATCCATGAGAGTTGGGTGGTGGCCATAGCAGATTCTACCCATAGAGAAGGGGAAGGAAGTAAAAGTGGCCTGCCATATTTCGGTCATCTTCCATTGGACCAATGAGCCATCATTGGTCATGTGACCACACGTACCTGCGAAGAAGGATGGGAAATGCAGTCTGGCCATAGGATACGGAGAACTGAAAGTTGCCACCATGTTCAAACAAAAGGACACTTCATTTACCTTGATAGAAATAACCTGTTGTCAGTATATGAAATCTTGAAGGAAGTAAAAGTTACTCCTAAAAAAGTGGACCTTTTTTTTTTTTTTTTAAACTGCCTACCACCTACTCTCTCACAAAGCCTCAATTTCTAAATTTCCATTTTGGGAACCATGTCTTCTGCTGGGAAGGCAAGACTTTCTGGAAGCAGAGAGAGGGGGAGGGAAGGAGGGAGGATGGAAGGGAAGAAGAGGGAGAGGGAGAGAATACAGCAAGGAACCAGGGCAGGACATAGTCCTCAAGGACATGTCCCCAGAAACATACTTCCTCTAACCAGGTTCTACCTTCCACCTTGCCCCATCTCTCAGTAATACCATCATATTATGAATCCACACAGGATTAATCCATTCATTACCAAGAAGCCATCATGATCTATTTATCATGGTGACCAACACAACAAACCGAAGCACCAGAGGTAGGTAGATCATGTGACTTAGGTTGGGCCTGGATCCTTCCCAGGAATTTCTGGGGTGTAAAAATGTTGGACTTTCTTAATTCCTTATGATGGTTTCTTGACCCGCATCCCTGAGTAAGGATGTTCTTGAAGTTGCTTATTTAGAAATTGTCCAGAGTTGCTGCTATTTCTTGCTTTGGAAGCTTGATTTCCCAGCTTTCAGTCCCACAAGCTCCCAATGTCCTAATGGTAGTCCTTTTGTTGAAGTTAGTCAGCACTTGTTCCTGGAGTTTGCAGAGTTAAAGAGCCTAGCTGATACACCATCCAGTGGCCATCTTTGCTAACAGTTGTTGGACTTTCCTTCTGTTCTCTTTTGTATTTACAGCCAGTGTTATGTTTTTAATATCTTACACCCATCCCCAAATGTTATATCTGGTCACTATAGCTACTAATAAGTATCTAAGCCTTGAACATTACTAAGTGAATAAGTGGTAAATGTTCCCACCTCTGAAAACATCCAGTAGATGCTAATTAGCTCGATTTAATCATTTCACAGTATGTACACAGACCACAGCATCATTTTGTACAACATAAATATATTCTTTTTTTCCTTGCTAATCGTACCTCATCAGAGGGAAAAGCAAGAATAAAAGTGAAAGCAAAAATTAACAGGAGAAAAAATAAAGGTAAATTTATTTCCATTTCACAAAAGTAGAAGTATAATATTAGATTGCATAGATGTATCATATTTATTAGGATAGTTGATTTTTTATAGTATACATAAACATGGTTAGAATACCACATTTTAGAATCATGGGTTATTTGTTAAAAGGTCTTAAATATTGTTAAAAGAACTTAACTTTTACTGTAACCATTTATGATACAGTTTTAATCCAAATGCTTGGCATGTCTATGTTTTCTAACACACAGGGGGTTCAGGCAGAATTACCAGTGCTTTCTTAGGGAATTCAAGGCCTTGTAACTTTTGTTAGGTAATGTGTAAAACTTTAGGTTTTCTTGAAACAGAGGAATTTTTTTTTTAGATAGTGAAATGTCTGTATAATATTTTAATGACATGTATGTGCCATTATTTATTCATTCAAATCCATTGTACCAGTCAGCTTCTGGTCACTCTAATGGGGTGCCTGAGGTGATTAGTTTATAAGAGAAAAGATTGTTTTGCTTATGGTTTTGTAGATTCGAGTCTATGCCCTGACCTCTGTGGATGCCACACATCTCTGGCAAGAGGGTCACAACAGAACCATTCACCTACTGCAACAGGAAGACAGAGAGATGGAAAGATTGGAGGATCCTGTTCTCCAGTAATGAATGACTACTTCTGCAAGAAAAATGTCTCTGATTGTTAAAGATAGGCTGCTTAGTTAAGAATAGACGTATGGGTCAGAGCTCTATTTCAAATGGACTGTTTATATTTTCATTTGGATTTAGGACCAGGGCTGTTTATGGATCATAATATAGCCACTTGAATTTTCCAAAGTGTTTTTAGAATCTTCCCATGCATGCCACCATTCAGTGATGCAAGTGTATTATTAAACTTAATTATAAGCTTCTGAAAGGAGGCCCTTTTTCTAAAAAAGAAAGTCACAGTTCCTTTGTGCCAGAAACAAACTTGTTGACTGCCTTCCTCCCCAGACCTCCCTGTCTCTCCCATACCTTTGATTTTTGTTGTTCCTAACATGGGCCACTCAGTTGTGACAATGGCATACACCCCACCCTCTTTGCTTCCTCTTGCTGAGAAAAAAACAGTTTATTTGAGGTTTGCATTTTTTGAATCAACTGTGGTATTCCAACAGGATGAAAATTATGTGATGTTTATGGAGATATAATTGTGTGTGTGTGTGTGTGTGTGTGTGTGTGTGTGTGTGTGTGTGTGTGTGTGTGTGTGTGTGTGTGTGTACGCATGCGCCAGTACTGGGGCTTGAACTCAGGGCCTGGGTGGTGTCCCTTAACTTTTTGTTCAAGGCTGGTGCTCTACTCTTGTTCTACAGCTCTGCTTCCTGTTTTTAGTGTTTAATTGGAAATAAAAATCTCATGGACTTTATAGCCCAGGCTGATTTCAAACCACCATTCTCAGATCTTAGCTTCCATTAGATTACAGATGTGAGCCTCTATAGGCTGACCTGATCGTAATTATATTTTTCTAATGATCAGCATAATAACATTTTTTCTTGTTATTGTCTTCATTAGCATGTTAAAAATATTGAGCACATAGAGATGATATTATGTTCAACTTCTTAAGAGTTAAGTCAAATGGCTCCTCTCAGTTTTTGTTTTGTTTTGTTTTTGTTTTTTTTTTGTCAGTTGTGGGGCTTGAACTGTAGGCCTGGGCACTGTCCCTGAGCCTCTTCAGATCAACGATAGCACTCTACCACTTGAGCTACAGAACCACTTCCAGCCTTTTCTGTTTATGTGGTGCTGAGGAATCGAACCCAGGGCCTCATGCATGCAAGGCAAGTGCTCTACCACTGAGCCACCTTCCCAGCCCTCCTTTCAGTTTTAAGGATTGAACATAAGGGATGTAAAGGTTGGTTTTAAATTTTGATATCAGTTTATTGAGTCTTTGGATCAGAGCTCTCTTTAGACATGGGGGAGGGGGGAGTTCCCAAGACACCTGACTAAATAGATATGCAAATAGAAGAGGTTTTCTCTAAGGCAGAGATGATTGAAAAAGGAAAAAGACCTTGTAATTGCCCATCTAATCTTTATCCCCAGAGTAGAGGTTGGTGGCAGGGAATGACAGCCTGGAAAATCCAAATATTCTAGTTGCTCCAAAGAGACTTGTAGCACTGTTATACCGCCCTCATTCCCGTTTCCCCAGCAACGTTCTGAGAGTTACTTGGCTTCCCTCATTGCAGATCTTGCAAATGGGGGAAATTGTGCTGGGATGGGATTTGCCACCCCCAATGGAGAATTGATGTCTCTCTCAAGCCTAGTCTGGTTAGCAGGGTCACTCTATCTGAGTGACAACACAGCATTTCTGGGTTTGCTAAGCTCCTCAGTGATATTGGACCAGCACAGTGGAACTCCCACAGGATGGCCAGCCAGATGGCAGGTGGTGGGCACAGGCTCCTGGCTGCACACTGCTCTGTTACCACCCATCGGCACTGTGCCAGGAGATGTTGGGGAGTTACATGGTTAGATGTGCATTCAGATCTAGACCGTGCTACCTGAGGTGGTGTTTAACCTGGCCAGGTTACAGTTTTCTTGATGATCCTGGCCTGTGGTAAGAAGCATCCAGAAATTTTAGCTGCTTGGATTATTATTTTAACTATCTATATGCATCCTAAGACCCTACAAGCCAAGTGAGTAATTAATTTATTTATCTATGAGCAATGTTGATGAAGACACTCAAGGTGTCTAGCACAGTGCGGTGTGGGCATGTGGGCAGAAAATCCTGAACCAGGTAGGCAGAGCAGCCTCAAGGCTGGATGCTATCTTGCTGCCTTCTAGGTTTTTCTACCTGCTTGCTTCTCTAATTAAGAAAAATAAATACTGATTTTCAACTAATTTGAAGTATAAACAAGATGCTTCTCTTGAGCTGAATTTAAGCTGGAATCAATTAATTATCTTTAAATTGTGAGAAAAAAAATTCAATGCAAACTTTCTGGGTTTGCTTGCTTGAAGATTTATTTGCTCACTTAGTATTGATATAGCCAGCCTTTGAAGACATCTTATGGTTGTAACATTTTAGATTTGCATTTTTATTTTGTCTGTACCAGGGTATTGTGTGTGTGTGTGTGTGTGTGTGTGTGTGTGTGTGTGTGTGTGTGTGTGTGTGTGTGTGTGTGTGTGTGTGTGTGTGTGTGTGTGTGTGTGTGTGTGTGTGTGTGTGTGTGTTGGGGAGAGGGTACTGAGGATCAAACCCCAGCTGGCCTTATGCTTGCTAGGTAAACATTCTAGCACTTGAATCACACCTTATGCCCTTTTCTTTTGCATTAGTGTTTTTTCAGACAGATTTTTGTGCCTCCTACCATGATTCTTCTACCTGTGGCTCCTTTATCGCTGGGATTATAGGTATGCACCATTCCACCCAGCTAGTTGGTAAAGGTGCAGTTCCCGTACCTTTCCTAGTTGACCTGAGTCCATGATACTCCCAAACTCCATCTCCTGAGTAACTGGGATTACAGGCTTGTAATACAAGTCTAGCTTTTATTTTATTTTGCAGATGAGCTCTTACTACTTTTTTTTTAACCTAAAGCTGGCTTTAGACTCATGATCCACCTTCCACCTCCTGAGTAGCTGGAGTTACAGATGTTGGCCACGATGAGGGAAATTCTTTTTATAGCTTTTACTTTGTCTTTGGAATGGCTATGCTAAGGAATACATTTAATAATCCATGGCACTGGATATGTAGAAGCAATAGCCAAAGCCAAAAGTTTGCATGTGTTCATTTGCATATGTCACCCAGTTCATTAAACATAAACGTGTTTTCAGTGTAATGCCTGGCATTATTCAACTGGTAATGTAAGAAGACATAACTATCATATTGAATTTAACCCTCAGATGACAAACACTGAAGTTTGTGGATTTGCCTTTGTCATTGCTAGTTTCATTCGAGAATGATAGCTTCTATACTTCCTCGGCATCGGGAAGGCAGGGCTCATTCGTGTATCCAGGGGACCAGTTTTAAGGTCTCCAAGATGTTGTTTACAAGGAAAACCAAGGGGCCTTGGGAGAAAAGGTGCAGACCAGGCAGGTGGTCTTGTGCCTGTCAGCTTTAGAGAGGAGACAGAATTGATCCCTGGCAAGCTTCTTGGCCTGGTCCCCAAGGGCCATGACACCCCAGAATAAATGGAAAATACTAAATAGGAAATAATGACTAGAAAAATCCTAAATGGAGCCTCAAGGGGGGAAAGGCCAACAGCACCTGGCAGCTGTTTCATTACCTCCCCAGTATCCTGGACTCCAGAAGCCTGCCTCCTTCATCTGGGGCCACCTTGAGTCAGAGACTTGGCGTGCTTGCAGCTGGGATTAGTGTTGCCATCACTGAGACCTTGGGCTTGGAGAGGAAGACATGACAGCTATCCTCAGCTTGGTTCTTTGGTGTCAGCCTTGAATGCCAAACCCAATGGGACCATCGCATGGTAGCTCAGGGAGGGAGAGGCTTGGAGGCACTGTTTGGTTGCTGTGTCTGTGACTGGTGCCTCATGCCCAGCCTCTGTAGCCTGGGAAAAGGGCTTTTCAGTGCAGTGTGTGTGTTTCCTTGGCTGACCCTGCCTGTAGGATCTCCAAGAGGCAAAGTCTGAGGTCTTCAGGCCACTGTACGAGGTGTAGGGCTAGAGTAGACTTGGGTTCCTCATTGAGGGTTTGGTTGGTATGGTTTAAAACCATGTACCCTTCCCTGGGTCCCTAGGGCATGAGCCAGCAGCACCCAAATCTCTTAGGGAGAAAGGGAGGGCGAGAGGGGAGGAAAGAGAGAGGGATGAGGGGAGGGTGGTAGAGAGAAAGGAGAACCTTTCCTCTTTGGGTGCTGAGGACACATTTCTAGGACCTTCTGGGAGGTGGACGGGAAGCGGGAGGGGGAGGGTGTAGAGAAGTAGAACACAGAATTCTCATGCCCATACCCAGCCCAGCCATGTCCCCTGTCCTGCTTGGGGAAGGCCAGTGACTGTGCAGCAGTACCACTCAGATGCGCATTTCGTACCATCTCATTGGTGCAGATATTTTTCTCTTGGAATTCAGTGTCTTGGCAGGAGGTATGATAAATATGCTATTTTCATATGACATGGCTCAGTGTAAATGCTTTTAGTGCAAAGCCATCTCTCCCTCCTTTGGCCTTTCTGAACACCCCAGCTGTGGCTCTCAAGCTCATCACATGACAGCTGGATTGTGACATTATTCCTCTGAGTTTCCTATTTCCCTCTGATAGATGGAGGACTGTGATCATATCTTATTTATCCCTTATCATTAAGCCTCTCCACCTCCTGGTCACCAGGGACTAAGTTTGGCTTTGTGTAATGAAAAACCTAACACTGGATAGAAATGTAAGGCTCATTTTCCCCGCTCTATAGTGAGAGGAGCAGGCTTGGAGGCTCAGGACTGGTGCCAGGGTCCCCACATCCTGTACCTTCTCTACGTTCTTTGGGTTTACAAAATTACTTCTGTAGTTCTGTCTTTGTCTCCACCTTCCTGGAGATAAGAAGATGCAATGATGAAGCCAAGATCAGCAGTTTCTGAAGAGCACTGGCGATTGGGGTTAAACTCGGGGTCTAGAGTTTGCTAGGCAGGGACTGCCACTTGAGCCATGCCTCTACTTTTTTTGTTCTGGTTATTTTTGAGGTAGGAGTCACATTTCATCCCTCACCAGCCTGCACTGAGATCCTCCTACTTGTACTTTCCTGTTGATGGAGGTTACCAGAAAAAAGCCACAGAGCACAGCTACTGTGCTTCTCCTATAGCTGAAATGATAGACAGCTGCCACCATGCCAGGCCAATCCATGGTTGAGAGGAACATTTAGGCCCAGGCTGTCTTCAAACTGAGATGCCTCTATTTCTTGTCTCCCAAGTAGCTAGGATTACAAGGCTTGAGCCACCACACCTTCTACTTGTGTGGTGGAGTAACCCTTATTCAAACTCTTGGACCAGAAGTAGTTCAGAGTTCTGTACAAAGTTATGGAATACCTTGATATTTCCAATAATATCTTTCTATCACAGAACAGGAAAAAAGCATGTTTGGAGACTTAGGCCCCACATGGGGAATCTGCTGGTGTGAACACAGGGCCTGAACAAAGGTCCCTTTGCTACTCACTGTGGATGTGCTTGTGTGGGGGAATCTGGATGTGTGTGCAGTCACAGGAGGCCCTGAATGAACTATGTGTTGTGTGTCTGTTTTTGAGTGGGACCTGTCACATGGAGAATTTTCCATCCATCTGTGTGGCATTACATTATCCCTTGAAAGCTTTAGGATTTTTGGAGCATTTCAAATGTTGGATTTTTGAATATAGGCTGCTCAGCCATTATAAGGAAAATGATAGTTTTTCCAGAAGGCCCTGACTCCTAATGGTTGTTCACCTCTCACTGGCCAGAAGGATGCTATATGGTCGCCCTTGATGCTAGGGAAGCCTAGGAAATGGAAATGAGGCATTTTTTTATTGTTGTTGTCCCCCCCCCCCAATCCTGGGGCTTAAACTCAGGGACTTGGTGCTGTCCCTGACCATTTGTGTTCAAAGCTAGCATTCTACCACTTGAGCTACAGCTCTACTTCTGGCTTTTTGGTGATTATTTGGGGACAAAAGTTTTACAAACTTTCCTTCCTCAGATCTCAGCCTCCTGAGAAGGTTTACAGGCTCAGCTGTTGTTTTGTTTTGTTTTTGTTTTTGTTTTTTAAAGAAGATATATTGCTGCCTGGAACAAAGTCAAAGTTAATAAAGAAAGGAAAACTCAGTATGGATAGCTAGCATTGTGTGACATTCTCCTCGAGTATCTAGGATTAAAAGGTATGAACCAGTGGTGCCTGGTGCATTTTTACTTTTTCTTTTCAGTACTGGGGATTGAGCTCTGGGCCTTGCACATACAAGGCAGGTAATATACCATCTCCAGCTCCTCCAGCTTAATATATTTTATGTGATCATAAGAAGAAAGTAAAACCTACTACTGTATATGTCAGGTCCACGGTGATCAAGTAATTGTACCTCATCTCAGAAGTGTCATGAGATTAACAGTAATTGTGATGGTTATGCTTCATTGTCAACTTGACTGGGTTGAGAAATTTGGAGGAGACTAGTTGGAGCACAGGAATGTGTCTATGATAGGTTTCCTGTGATGATTAGATCATGAGGGCTTTGACTTAATGAACAGATTCCTTCTTTGATGGACTTCTAATCTGATGGCATTATTGGGAGGTGGTTGAAAATAGAGGGTCTGGTTGGAGGAGTCTATCATTGGGGGCCAGTCCTTGAGGGTCATATTTTACCTTGACCTTTTCCTTTATTCCCTTTCTCTGCTTCCTGACCTCCATGAGAAGAACTGTTCTATTCTGCACACTCTCCCCACCGTGATGGATGAGGCCAAGATAAGTGATTTCCTACCTTTGAGTTGTGCTCGTGTGTTTTGGTCACAGCGATGATAAAAATTACTAATGTATTATATCTATATATCTATATATCTATATATATATGTATAATTGTGAATTTTAAGTTAGGCAGAGAATATAGAAGCACTGGAGCATTGAGACGGGGACTCAGTAAAAGGTAACCCCTTCCCTATTCTCTGCTAGAAGCAATTTTTTTCTTAAGTGGTATTTATACCAAAGCACTAACCTTTATGCAGGGCTTATCATACACATGATCTCACTGAATCTTCACAGCAATCCTGTGAATGAAGTGCTAATTTCCCCCTGTTTACCTCCACTGATGCTTAGAGATTGCAGTCATTTTCCACAGGCCATGAAGCTACTGAGAGGGAACTGTAGATTTAATATAGGACCCTTGATCCTTAATTATACCTAATTATGATTGGATTCTAAAACCTGGCAGAAAAGGTCTTGGTGGACCTTAACCTTCTGTACTGTTTGGAAGACAGTATAAAAATGCAAAAGGGAAATGTTAATTTTTTAAAAAAAGGAAAATATTTGTACTATATTATCATAAAATGTATGGTTTTGCTTGAGATATAAGATAAGCATGTGTATAGGAATTATGTAATAGTGAGCCAAGATTGACCCTCTAGGAATCCCTTTTTTATTCCATTAGGTAAGGTAAAAATATATCGAGAGATACACCACCTGCCAGATGGATAGTGCTAATTGATAGAAAGCAAACAGGTGCAGCACTCTGAGCCTGCAGAAAGGGGAAGTGACATATGGATGAGGGTTAAGGAATGCTTTTAATGGGTGAGGAATCCTCAGAGGTGGATTTTGACATTTGGAGGTAAGCAGGAAGGTCGTTCTTGGTGCAGGGAATAGGATGAACATGCAAAGAGGCAGTTGGTTTCCAGGTAGAAGAGTGGAGGATAGAAAGAACTTCCCTCTCAACTGCACAATAACTAAAAGCTGGACAAGCAGCAGATTGACTGCTGGTGATCCTATGGGGATGCTGGGCTTGCAAGGACCGCTGTGTGGTGAGTTGGGCTCAGCACTGACTAACCTGGGTAAGAAGCTGGCAACATGGTTAAGAAGAGTTCCTGTGGGTGGGGTTGGGAAAGTTGGTGGAGAGAGTTGGTGGCATTGGTCAAGATATGTTACTCTGATTTGTTGGATTGAAACTCCCTTTGTACAACTTCTCAGAAATGATAAATTAGAATTAAAAAAGAAGAGTTCAGCCTGCGTGACTGGAGAATTGGGGCATGTGGGTTGAGTGAGGAGAGCCCCAGGGGGCTGGAAACATGGAGGCTCTGCACATGGTAGGTGTTTCCTTCTTGTGTCCCACCAGTTAGTCACAGACAAGATTG
>NW_027205077.1:0-17733 GCF_024711535.1 Dipodomys merriami | reverse complement strand
AGGGTGAGGGTCAGGTTGAAGTTTAGGGTTAGGGTGAGGTTTAGGGTTAGGGTTAGGTTGAGGGTGAGGTTTAGGGTTAGATTTAGGGTTAGCGGGAGGGTTAGTTCGTGGGTTAGAGTTAGGGTTAGTGTTAGGGTTAAGGTTAGGGTGAAGGTTAGGTTGAGGTTAAGGGTTAGGGTTTGGGATAGGGTATGCTTAGGGTTAGGGTGAGGGTTAGTGTAAGTTTTAGGTTTATTTTTAGGCTTAGGCTTAGGGTTAGGCTGGGGGTGAGTGTGGGGCTGAGGATTAGGTTTAGTGTGATGGTTAGGGTTAGGTTTAGGGTGAGGTTTAGGGTTTGGGTTAGTTTTAGAGTTAGGTTTAGTTTGAGGGTGAGGTTTAATGTTAGAGTTACGGTTAGGGTGAGGGTTAGGTTGAGGTTTAGGGTTAGGGTTAGTGTTAGGGTTAAGGTTAGGGTGAGAGTTAGTGGGAGGGTTAGGGTTAGGGATTGGGTTTGTATTGGGGTTAGGATGATTGTCAGTGTGTGCGTTAGGGTTAGGTTTAGGTTTAGGCTTAGGGTTAGGCTGAGGTTGAGGTTCATGGTGAGGGTTAGGGTTAGAGTTAGGGTTAGAGGGAGGGTGAGGTTTACTGTTAGAGTTAGGGTTAGGGTGAGGCTGAGGTTGAGGGTTAGGGTTAGTGTTAGTGTTAGGGTTAGGGTTAAGGTGATGGTTAGAGTAAGGGTGCAAATTAGGGTTAGGTTTAGGATTTGGATTAGGATTAGGCTTAGGGTGAATGTGAGGGTTAGGGTTAGGGTTAGGCTTAGGCTTGGCTTAGGCTGAGGGTGAGGGTGAGTGTGAGGGTTAGGGTTAGCTTGAGGGTTAGGGTTAGGGTTAGGGTGAGGTTTGGGTTAGGGTTAAGTTTAGGGTTAGGGTGAGGGTTTCGGTGAGGGTGAGGGTTAGGGTTAGGTTGAGCGTTAGCGTTAGGTTTAGGGTTGGGGTAATGGTTATTTTTAGAGTTAGTGTTAGGGTGAGGGTTAGGATGAGGGTTAGGGTTAGGATTAGAGTTAGGGTGAGGGCTTGGGTGAGGGTGAGGTTTAGGGTTAGGGTTGGGGTGAGGTTTACCGTTAGGGTTAGGGTTAGGTTTAGGTTTAGGGTGAGGGTGAGGTTTAGGGTTAGAGTTAGGGTTAGGGTGAGGCTGATTGTGATTGTTAGAGTTAGGTTTAGTGTTCGACTTAGGGTTAGGGTTAGGGTTAGGTTGAGGGTGAGGGTTAGCATTAGGTTTAGGATTAGAATTAGGGAAAGGGTTAGGGTTTGTTTGAAGGTTAGGGTTAGGGTTAGGGTTAGGGATAGGCTGAGGGTGAGGGTTACGGTGAAGGTTAGGGTTGGGGTTAGGTTTAGGCTTAGGGTTAGGGTGAGAGTTAGGATTCGAGTTAAGTTTATGGTTAGGGTGAGCCTAAGGGTTAGGGTTACGGTGATCGTGAGGGTTAGGGTTAGGTTGAGGGTTAGGGTTAGGATTAGGGATACGGTTACGGTGTTGGTTAGTGTTAGGTTTAGGGTAAGGGTTAGGAGGATAATTAGGTTTAGGATTAGAGTTAGGGTGAGGGTGTGTGTTAGGATTAGGTTTAGGGTTAGGGTTAGAGTTAGAATTAAGGTGAGGGTGAGGGTTAGGGTTAGGTTTAGGTTGAGTTTTAGGTTTAGGAGTAGGATTAGGGTTAGGGAGAGGGTGAGGTTTATGGTTAGATTTAGGGTTAGGGGGAGAGTTATTTCATGGGTTACCGTTAGTGTTAGTGTTAGGGTTAAGGCTAGTGTGAGTGATAGGTTGAGGTTAAGGGGTAGGGGTAGGGTTAGGGTTAGGATTAGGGTTAGGGTGAGGGTGAGTGTGAGGGTTAGGGTTAGGGTGAGGCTTAGTCTTAGCGTTAGGCTGAGGGCGAGTGTGGGTGTTAGGATTAGGTTTAGGGAGAGGGCTAGGGAGAGGTGGAGGTTTAGTGTAAGGGTTAGGCTTTGGCTTAGGGTTAGGCTGAGCGTGGGGTTGAGGGTGAGGTTTAGGTTAAGGGTGATGGTTAGGTTTACAGTTAGGGTGAGGGGTAGGTTGACGTTTAGGATTAGGGGGAAGGTTAGGGTGAGAATGATGGTAAGGGTAAAGGTGAGGTTTAGGCTGAAGGTGAGATTTAAGTTAAGGGTGACGATTAGGGTTAGGTTTAGGGTTAGGGTAAGGGTAAGGGTTAGGAGTAGGGTGAGGGTTAGATTGAGGATTAGGGTTAGGGTTAGGGTGAGGTTTAGGATTAGGGTGAGGGTTAGGGTTAGTGTGAGGGTTAGTGTTAGTTTTAGGGTTAGTGTTCGTGTTAGGGTAAGTGTTAGGGTGAGGGTTAGGGTTAGGGTGAGGCTAATGGTTAAGTTGAGGGTTAGGGTTAGGGTTATTGTTAGGGTTAGGGTTAGGGTTATGGTTATGCTGAGGGTGAGGGTGATTGTTAGGGTTAGGGTTAGGGTGAGGTTTAGTGTTAGGGTCAGGGTGAGAGTTAGAGTTAGGGTGAGGATGAGGTTTAGGGATAGTGTTAGGGTTAGGGTGAGGGTTAGTGTGAGTGTTAGGGTTAGAGTAAGTGTTAGGGTGGGGTGACCATAAGGGTAAACGTGAGGGTTAGGCTGAGGATAAGGGTTATGGTCGGATGATTTTTAGGTTTAGGGGGAGGGTTAGGGTTATGGGAAGGATGTGAGTGAGGGTTAGATTGAGGATTAGTGTCAGGGTTAGTGTGTGGTTTAGGGTGATGGTGAGGGTTAGGGTTAGGGTGAGGGCTAGGGTGAGGGTGAGGTTTAGGTTTAGGTTCAGGCTGAAGTTTAGGGTTAGGGTGATGGTTCTGGTTAGTGTGAGGTTTAGTGATAGGGTTAGGGTTAGTGTTAGGGTGAGGGTAAGTGTTAGGGTGAGGGTTAGGTTTAGGGTGAGAGTTATGGATAGGTTGAGGGTTAGGGTTACGGTTAGGGTTATTTTTAGGCTTAGTGTTAGGTTTACGGTTACAGTGAGGGTTAGGGTGATGGTTAGGTTTAGGGTTAGGGTGAGGTTTAGGTTTAGGGTTAGGATTAGAGTTAGGGTTAGGGTGAAGGTGAGGTTTACTTTTAGAGTTAGGGTTAGTGTTAGGGTTAAGGTTAGGATGAGGGTTAGGGTTAGGGTTAAGCTTAGGCTTAGGCTTAGGCTTAGGCCGAGTATGAGGGTGAGGGTTAGGGTTAGGGTTAGGGTGAGGGTTAGGGTTAGGGTTAGGGTGAGGGTGATTATAAGGTTTAGCATTAGGATTAGGGTTAGGGTGAGGGCTAGGCTGAGGGTTAGGGAGATGGTTAGGTTTAGGGATAGGGTTAGGTTTAGGATTAGGGTTAGGGTGAGGTTGAGTGTGAGTGTTGGTGTTAGGCTTAGGGTTAGGCTTATGGTTCGGCTGATGGTTAGGGTGTGGGTTAGGGTTAGGGTTTGGGTTAGAGTGTGGGTGAGGCTGAGGATTTATGTTATGTTTAGGGTTATGTTTAGGGTTAGGGTTAGGCTTAGGCTTAGGGTTAGGGTTAGGGTGAGGTTTAGGGTTAGATATAGGATTAGGGGAGGGTTAGGGTAAGGGTTAGGTACAGGGTTAGTGTTAGGATTAGGGTGAGAATGAGGGTTAGGTTGAGTTTTAGGGTTAGGGTTAAGTTTAGGGTTAGTGTGAGGGTTAGTGTTAGGGTTAGGGTTAGAGTTACAGTGAGGGTGAGGTTGCGGGTGAGATTTAGGGTTAGAGATAGGGTGGGGTATACGGTTAGGGTTAGGGTTAATTGAGGGTGAAGGTGAGGTTTAGGGTTAGATTTAGGGTTAGTGATAGTTTGAGGGTTAGGTTTAGGGTTAGGGTGAAGTTTATGGTGAGGGTGAGGTTTAGGGTTAGAGTTAGGTTTATGGTGAGGGTTAGGGTTAGCGTTAGTGCTAGGGTTAGTGTTAGGGTGAGAGTTAGGGGGAGGGTTAGTTTTAGGTTTAGGATTAGGTTTAAGGGGAGGGTGAGTGTGTGTGTTAGGTTTAGGATTAGGGTTAGGGTAAGGACTAGGGTGAGGGTGAGAGTTAGCGTAAGGGTTAGGCTCAGGCTTTTAGGGTTAGGCTGAGCGTGAGGTTGAGGGTGAGGGTTAGGGTTAGGGTGATAGTTAGGTTTACCGTTAGGTGAGGGGTAGGCTGAGTTTTAGGGTTAGGGGGAGGATTAGGTTGAGAATGATGGTAAGGGTAAAGGTGAGGTTTAGGCTGAGGGTGAGGGTTAAGGTAAAGGTGAGGGTTAGGAGAAGTGTGTGGGTGAGTGTTAGATTGAAGATTAGTGTTGGGGTGAGTGTGAGGTTTAGGGTGAGGATGAGCATTAGGGTTAGGGTGAGGTCTAGCGTGAGGGTGAGGTTTAAGTTTAGGTTTAGGTTGAGGTTTAGCGTTAGGATGATGGTAAGGGTTAGTGTGAGCGTTAGTGTTAGGGTTAGGGTTAGTGATAGGGTTAGGTTTAGTGTTAGGGTGAGGGTAAGAGTTAGGGTGAGCGTTAGGGTTAGGGTGAGGGTTATGTTAGGTTGCGGGTTAGGGTTAGGGTTAGTGTTAGGTTTAGAGTTAGGGTAAGTGTGAGAGTCAGGTTTACAGTTAGAGTTAGGGTTACTGTTAGGTTTAGGGTTAGGGTGAGGGTTAGGGTTAGGATTAGGCTTAGGCTTAGGCTTAGGCCGAGCATGAGGGTGAGGGTTAAGGTTAGGGTTAGGGTGATTGTTAGGGTTAGGTTAAGAGTTACAGGTTGAGGATGAGGTTGGGGTTTAAGGTTAGTGTGACCTTTAGGTTGAGGTTTAGGGTTACGGTTAGGGTTAGGGGTAGGTTGAGAGTGAGGTTTAGGGTTGGGGTTAGTGTTATGGTGAGGGTGAGAGTTAGCTTGAGGTTTAGGGATAGGGCTAGGTTTAGGATTAGGGTTAGGGTGAGGGTGGGTGTGAGGGTAAGGGTGAGGGTTAGGGTGAGGGTAAGTGTTAGGGTGAGGGTTTGGGTTAGGGTGAGGGTTATGGTTAGGGTTAAGTTTAGGATTAGGTTTAGGGTGAGGGTGAGTATGAGGGTTAGTGTGAGGGTTAGGGTGAGGGTAAGTATTAGGTTTAGAGTTTGGGTTAGGGTGAGGGTGAGGTTTGGAGTTAGAATTACGGTTAGGATGAGGTTGAGGTTGAGGGTGAGGTTGAGGGTAGGGTTAGGGTTAGGGTTACGTTGAGAGTTAAGGTGAGGGTTAGGGTTAGAGTTAGGATTATGGTTAGGGTTAGCGTTAGGGTTAGGGTGATGGTGAGGTTTAGGTTTAGAATTAGGGTTAAGGTGAGGTTGAGGGTGAGGGTGAGGGTTAGGGTTAGGGGTAGGATATGGATTAGGGTTAGGGTTACGGTGAGTGTGAGGGTTAGGGTTAGGGTTAGGGTTAGCCTTAGGTTTAGGCTGAGGGAGAGTGTGAGGGTGAGGGTTAGGGTTAGTTTGAGGGTTAGGATTAGGGTTAGGTTGAGGTTTATTGTTAGGTTTACTGTTAGATTCAGGGTTATGTTGAGGGTGAGGTTTAGGGGTAGAGTTATGGTTCGGTTAAGTTTAGGGTTAGGGTGAAGGTTAGGGTAAGGGTTATGGTGAGATTAAGGATTAGGTTTAGGTGGAGGGTTAGGGTTAGGGTTAGGGTGAGGGTGAGGGTTAGGGTTAGTTTTAGAGTTAGGGTTAGGGTGAGGGTTAGGATGAGGATTAGGTTTAGAATTAGGGTTAGAGTGAGGGCTAGGTTGAGGGTCAGTGTTATGGTTAGTATTAGATTAAGTTTTAGGGTTAGGTTTAGGGTTAGGTTGAGAGTTAGGTTGAGGATTAGGGTTATAGTGAGTGTGAGGGTTAGGGTTAGGGTGAGGGTTAGTGTTAGTGTTAGGGTTAGGGTTAGCATTAAGTTTAGGGTGAGGGTGAGTGTTAGGATTAGGGTTAGGGTTAGGGTTAGGTTTAGGGTTAGGATTAGTGTTATTGTTAGGGTTAGAGTTAGAATTTTGGTGATGGTGAAGCTGAGGGTGAGGGTGAGGATTAGGGTTAGGGTTAGGGTGAGGTTTAGGGTTAGATTTAGGATTAGAGTTAGGGTGAGGGTGAAGTTTAGCATTAGATTTAGGGTTAGTTAGAGGGTTAGGTTGAGGGTTAGGGTTAGTGTTAGTGTTAGCGTTAAGTTTAGGGTGAGGGTTAGGTTGAGGTTTAGGTTTATGGTTAGGGTTATGCTTAGGAATAGGTTTAGTGTGAGTGTGAGTGTGAGAGTTAGGGTTTAATCTATGGCTTAGGCTTAGGGTTAGGCTGAGTTTGAGGTTTTGGGTGAGGATTAGGGTTAGGGTTAATCTTAGGCTTAGGCTTAGGGTTAGGCTGAGCGTGAGGTTGAGGGTGAGGGTTAGGGTTAGTGTGATGGTTAGGTTTACTGTTAGGGTGAGGGTTAGGATGAGATTTAGAGTTACGGTGAGGATGATCGTAAAGGTAAAGGTGAGATTTAGGCTGAGGGTGATGGTAAAGATAAGTGTGAGTGTTAGTGTTAGGTTTAGGGTTAGGGTAAGAGTTAGGGTAAGTGTTAGGGTGAGTGTTAGATTGAGGATTAGGTTTAGGTTAGGTTTATTGTTAGGGTCAGGGTTAGGGTTACGGTTACGGTGAGGGTGAGGGTGAGGTTTAGGGTTAGGGTTAGGGTGAGGTTTAGTGTTAGGGTTAGGGTTAGAGTTACTGTTAGCGTGAATGTGAGTTTTAGGTGTAGAGTTAGAGTGAGGGTGCGGGTTAGGGTCAGGGTTAGGGTTAGGGTGCGGGTTCGTGTGTGGGTAAGGGTAAGGGTAAAGGTGAGGGTTAGGCTGAGGATGAGGGTTACGGTAAGAGTGAGTGTTAGGGTTAGGTGGAGGTTTAGTGTTAGGGTTAGGGTGAGGGTGAGGGTTAGATTGAGGATTAGTATCAGGGTTAGTGTGAGGTTTAGGGTGAGGATGAGGGTTAGGGTTAGGGTGAGGTCTACAGTGAGGGTGAGGGTTAGGGTTAGTGTTAGGGTGAGGTTTAGGGTTAGGGTGATGGTTAGGGTTAGTGTGAGCCTTAGTGTTATTGTTAGGGTTAGTGTTAGGGTGAGGGTAAGTGGTAGGGTGAGGGTTAGGGTAAGGGTGAGTGTAATGGTTAGGGTGAGGGTTAGGGTTAGGTTTAGGTTTATTGTTAGGGGTAGGGTTAGGGTTAGAGTTAGGGAATGGGTGAAGGTGAGATTTAGGGTTAGACTTAGAGTTAGTGTTAGGGTTAGGGTTAGAGTGAGGGTTAGGGATACGGTTAGGTTTAGGATTATTCTTAGGCTTAGGCTTAGGCCGAGCATGAGGTTGAGGGTTAGAGTTAGGGTTAGGGTGAGGGTTAGGGTTAGGGTTAGAGTGAGGTTTAGGATGAGGTTTAGTGTTAGGAGTAGGGTTAGGGTGAAGGCTAGGGTGAGGGTAAGGGTGAGGGTTAGGGTTAGGGAATGGGTTAGGTTTAGGATTAGGGTTAGTGTGAGGGTGTTTGTGAGGGTTAGGGTTAGAGTTAGGGTTAGGCTTAGAGGTAGGGTGAGGGTTAGGGTGTGGGTTAGGGTTAGGGTTTGGGTTAGGGTGAGGGTGAGGCTGAGGATTAGGATTACTTTTAGGGTTGGGTTTCGGGTTAGGTTTAGTGTTATGTTTAGGGTTATGGTTAGGCTTAGGGTTAGGGTTAGGGTGAGGTTTAGGGTTAGTTATAGGGTTAGGGGGAGGTTAGCGTAAGGCTTAGTCATAGGGTTAGTGTTAGGGTTAGGGTGATGGTGAGGGTTAGGTTGAGGTTTAGGTTTAGGGTTAAGGCTAGGGTTAGTTTGAGGGTTAGTGTTAGGGTTACGGTTAGTGTTAGCATGAGGGTAAGTGTTAGGGTGAGGGTTAGGGTTAGCGTTATTGTTAGCGTTAGGGTTAAGGTTGCGGTTACTGTGAAGGTGAGGGTGACAGTTAGGGTTATGGTTCAGATGAGGTTTAGGGATAGGGTTAGGGTTAGGTTTAGGGTGAGTTTTAGGGTTAGAGTTAGGGTTAGGGTGAGGCAGAAGTTGAGGCTTATGGTTAAGATTAGTGTTCGGGTTAGGCTTACGGTGAGGGTTAGGTTGAGGGTGAGGGTTACGTTTAGGGTTAGGATTAGGATTAGGGTTAGTGTTAGCGTGAGTGTGAGGGTTAGGGTTAGGTTTAGGGTGAGGGTTAAAGTTAGGATTAGGGTGAGTTTTAGTGTTTGGGTTAGGGTTAGAGTTAGGGTTAGGGTGAGCATGAGGTTCAGGGGTAGATTTAGGGTTGGGGTTAGGGTTATTTTTAGGGTTAGAGTTAGGGTTAGTGTTAGGGTTAGGGGTAGGGTGAGGGTTAGGTTTAGCATTAGGCTTAGGCTTAGGCTTAGGCCAAGTATGAGGGTGAAGGTTAGGTTTAGGGTTAGTGTGAGAGTTAGGATGAGGTTTAGGGTTAGGATTAGGGTTAGGTTGAGGGCTAGGGTGAGGGTTATGGTGAGGGTTAGGTTTAGGCATAGGGTTAGGTTTAGGATTAGGGTTAGGGTTAGGGTTGTGGTGAGGTTTAGGGTTAGGGTTAGGGTTAGGGTTAAATTTAGTCTTCGGGTTAGGTTGAGGGTGAGGGTGGGGGTGAGGTTAGGGTTACTATTAGGGATAGGGTTAGGGTTATTTTTAGTGTTATGGTTAGGGTTAAATTTGCAGTGAGGGGGAGGCTGCGGGTGAGGGTTATGGTTAGAGTTATGGTCAGGTTTAGGGTTAGTGTTATTCTTAGGGGTAGGTTTAGATTTAAGGTGAGGGTGAGGGTTAGGGTTGGGGTGAGGTTTAGGGTTAGGGTTAGGGAGAGATTTAGGGTTCGGTTAAGTTTAGGGTTAGCGTGAGGGTTAGGGTTAGGGTTAAGGTGAGCATGAGGGTTAGGATTATGGTTAGGATTAGTGTTATTGTTACTGTTAGGGTTAGAGTTATGGTGAGGGTTAGGGTGAGGGTTAGGCTTAGAGTTCGGGTGAGGTTTAGGGTTAGGTTTAGGATTAGGGTTAGGCTGAGGGTGAGGTTTAGAGTTAGATTTAGGGTTAGTTGGAGGATTAGGTCGAGGGTTAGGGTTAGGGTTAGTGTTTGGGATAAGGTTAGGGTGAGGTTTAGGTTGAGGTTTAGTGTTAGGGTTAGGTTTAGGATTAAGGTTAGCGTGAGGGTGAGTGTGAGGGTTAGGTTTAGTCTTACGCTTAGGGTTGAGGGTGAGGGTGGGGGTAAGGATTAGGGTTAGGGTGATCATTAGGGTTAGGGTTAGGGTGAGGGTTAGGGTTAGGATTAGGGTTAGGGTGAGTGCTAAGGTGAGGGTGAGGGTTAGGGTAAGGGTTAGGCTTAGGCTTAGCGTTAGGCTGAGCGTGAGGTTAAGGGTGAGGGTTATGGTTAGGGTTAGGGTGAGGTTTAGTGTTAGGGTTAGTGTGGAGGAGATGGTAAGGGTAAAGGTGATGGTTAGGCGGAGGGTGAGGGTTACGGTAAGGGTGAGTGTTAATGTTAGGGTGAGGGTTAGGGTGAGGGTTATTGTGAGGGTGCGGGTTAGATTGAGATTTAGTGTTAGGGTTAGTGTGAGGTTTAGGGTGAGGATGAGAGTTAGGGTTAGGGTGAGGGCTAGGGTGAGGGTAAGGTTTAGGGTAAGTGTTAGGGTGAGGTTTAGGGTTAAGGTGATGATTAGAGTTAGTGTGAGTGTTAGTGTTAGGGTTAGGGTTACTGTTAGGGTGAGGGTAAATGTTAGGGTGAGGTTTAGGGTTAGGGTTAGGGTTATTATTAGCATTAGGGTTAGGGTTAAGGTTACTGTGAGGGTGAGGGTGAGGGTTAGGGTTATGGTTTGGATGAGGTTTAGGGATAGGGTTAGGGTTAGGGTTAGGGTTAGGGTGAGGTTTAGGGTTAGATTTAGGGTTAGGGTGAGGCAGAAGTTGAGGGTTAGGGTTAGGATTAATGTTAGGGTTAGGCTTAAGTTGAGGGTTAGGTTGAGGGTGAGGGTTAAGTTTAGGGTTAGGATTAGGATTAGGGTTAGGGTTAGGGTTAGTGTGAAGGTTAGGGTTAGTGTCAGGCTTAGGGATAGGCTGAGGGTGAGGGTGAGGGTGAGCGTTAGGGTGAGTGTTATGGTTAGGGTTATGGGGAGGGTTAGGATTAGGTTTAGGTTTAGGATTAGGGTTAGGGTGAGGGCTAGGGTGAGGGTGAGGTTTAGGGTTAGGGTTAGGGTGAGGTTTAGGTTTAGTTTTAGGGTTAGGGTGAGGGTGAGGTTTAGGGTTAGAGTTAGGGTTAAGTTGAGGCTGAGGGAGCGGGGTAGGGTTAGGGTTAATTTTAGGATTAGGGTAAGGGATAGGGTGAGTGTGAGGGTTAAGTTTAGTGTTAGGGTTAGGCTTAGGGTTATGCTGAGGTTGAGGGTGAATGTGAGGGTTAGGGTTAGGGTGAGGGTGAGGGTTAGGTTTAGGGTTAGGGTGAGTGCTAGGATGAGGTTTAATGTTAGGATTAGGTTTAGGGTGAGGGTTAGTCTGAGGGTTATGGTGAGTTTTAGGTTTAGGCATAGGGTTAGGTTTAGGATTAGCGTTAGGTTGAGGGTGAGTGTGAGAATTAGGGTTAGGGTTAGGCTTAGGGATAGGGTTAGGTTTAGGATTAGGGTTAGGGTTAGGGTTACGGTGAGTGTTACAGTTAGGGTTAGGGCTAGGGTTATTGTTAGTGTGATGGTTAGGGTTAAGTTTGTGGTGAGGGTAAGTCTTAGGGTGAGGGTAAGAGTTATGTTTAGGGTTAGTGTTAGGGTTAGGTTTAGTGTTATTGTTAGGTTGAGGGTTAGAGTTACAGTGAGTTTGAGGGTGACGGTGAGGGTTAGGGTTAGTGTAACCTTTAGGTTGAGGTGTAGGGTTAGGGTTAGCGGTAGGTTGAGGGTGAGGTTTAAGGTTAGAGTTAGGGTTAGGGGGAGTATTAGGGTTAGGTTTAGGGTTAGGGTTAGTGTTAGGGTGAGGGTGAGGGTTAGGTTGAGGTTTAGGGATAGGGTTAGGTTTAGGATTATGTTTAGGGTGAAGATGAGCGTGAGGTTTAGGTTGAGGGTTAGGGTGATGGTAAGTGTTAGGGTGAGGGTTTGGTTTAAGGTGAGGGTTATGGTTAGGGTGAGGGTTTGGATTAGGGTTAGGGTGAGTTTTAGGATTTGAGTGTTAGAGTGAGGGTGAGGGTGAGGGTGAGGTTTAGGGTTAGAGTTAGGGTTCTGGTGAGGGTTAGGTTGAGGTTTAGGGTTAGTGTTAGGGTTAGGGTCACGGTGAGAGTTAGGGGGAGGGTTAGGTTTATGGTTAGGGTTAGCGTTAGGGTTAGGGTGAGGGTGAAGTTTAGGTTTAGAATTAGGGTTAAGGTGAGGCTGAGGGTGAAGGTGAGGATTAGGGTTAGGGTTAGGATTTGGATTAGGGTTAGGGTTAGGGTGGGTATGAGGGTTAGTTTTAGGGTTAGGTTTAGCCTTAGGTTTAGGCTGAGGGTGAGAGTGGGGGTTAGGGTTAGTTTGACGGTTAGGGTTAGGGTTAGGGTGAGGTTTAGTGTTAGGGTTAGGGTTAGGGTTATGGTGAGGTTGAGGTTTAGAATGAGGATTAGTGTTAGGGTTAGTGTGAGGCTTAGGGTGCGGATGAGATTTAGGCTTAGGGTAAGGGCTAGGGTGAGGGTAAGTTTTAGGGTTAGTGTTATGCTGAGGTTTAGGGTTAAGGTGATGATTAGGGTTAGTGTGAGGTTTAGTGTTAGGGTGAGGGTAAGTGTTAGGGTGAGGGTTAGGGTTAGGGTTAATGTTAGCGTTAGGGTTAGGGTTACAATTACTGTGAGGGTGAGGCTCACCCTCACGGTTAGGGTTATGGTTTGGATGAGGTTTAGGGATAGGTTAAGGGTTAGGGTTAGGTTGAGGTTTAGGTTTAGTGTTAATGTTAGGGTGAGGGTGAGGTTTAAGGTTAGAGTTAGGGTTAAGTTGAGGCTGAGTGTGCTGGGTAGGGTTAGTGTTAGTTTTAGGATTAGGGTAAGGGATAGGGTGAGTGTGAGGGTTAAGTTTAGGGTTAGGGTTAGGCTTAGGGTTATGCAGAGGTTGAGGGTGAATGTGAGGGTTAGGGTTAGGGTGAGGGTGAGGGTTAGGTTTAGGGTTAGCGTGAGTGCTAGGATGAGGTTTAGTGTTAGCATTAGGGTTAGGGTGAGGGTTAGTCTGAGGGTTATGGTGAGTTTTAGGTGTAGGTATAGGGTTAGGTTTAGGATTAGCGTTAGGTTGAGGGTGAGTGTGAGAGTTAGGGTTAGGATTAGGCTTAGGGATAGGGTTAGGTTTTGGATTAGGGTTAGGGTTAGGGTTACGGTGAGGGTTACAGTTAGGGTTAGGGCTAGGGTTATTGTTAGTGTTATGGTTAGGGTTAAGTTTGTGGTGAGGATGAGGCTTAGGGTGAGGTTAAGGCTTATGTTTAGGTTTAGGGTTAGGCTTAGGTATAGTGTTATTGTTAGGTTTAGGGTTAGAGTTACAGTGAGTTTGAGGGTGACGGTGAGGGTTAGGGTTTGTGTGACCTTTAGGTTGAGGTGTAGGTTTAGGGTTAGGGGTAGGTTGAGGGTGAGGTTTAGGGTTAGAGTTATGGTTAGGGGGAGTGTTAGGGTGAGGTTTAGGGTTAGGGTTAGTGTTAGGGTGAGGGTGAGGGTTAGGTTGAGGTTTAGGGATAGGGTTAGATTTAGGATTAGGGTTAGGGTGAGGGTGAGTGTGAGGTTTAGGGTGAGGGTTAGGGTGATGGTAAGTGTTAGGGTGAGGGTTTGGTTTAGGGTGAGGGTTATGTTTAGGGTGAGTGTTTGGATTAGGGTTAGGGTGAGTTTTAGGATTTGGGTAAGTGTTAGAGTGAGTGTGAGGGTGAGGGTGAGGTTTAGGGTTAGAGTTAGGGTTCTGGTGAGGGTTAGGTTGAGATTTAGGGTTAGTGTTAGGGTTAGGGTTACAGTGAGAGTTTGAAGGAGGGTAAGGGTTAGGGTTAGGGTTATGGTTAGTGTTAGCGTTAGGGTTAGGGTGAGGGTGAAGTTTAGGTTTAGAATTAGGGTTAGGGTGAGGCTGAAGGTGAAGGTGAGGATTAGGGTTAGGGTTAGGATTTGGATTATGGTTAGGGTTAGGGTGAGTGTGAGGGTTAGGGTTAGGGTTAGGGTTAGCCTTAGGTTTAGGTTGAGGGTGAGGGTGAGGGTGAGGGTTAGGGTCAGTTTGAGGGTTAGGGTTAGGGTTAGGGTTATTTTTAGTGTTATGGTTAGGGTTAAGTTTGCAGTGAGGGTGAGGCTGAGCGTGAGGGTTATGGTTAAGGATAGGGTTAGGGTTAGTGTTATTGTTAGGGATAGGATTAGAGTTACGGTGAGATTGAGGTTGAGGGTGAGGGTTAGGGTTAGGTTGAGGTTTAGGGTTAGGGTTATGGTTAGGGTTAGGGTGAGGGTGAGGTTTAGGATTAGAGTTAGTGTTTGGGGGAGGGTTAGGATGAAGTTTAGGGTTAGGGTTAGTGTTAGGGTTAGAGTGAGGGTGAGGGTTAGGTTGATATTTAGGGATAGGGTTAGTGTTAGGGTTAGGGTGAAGATGAGGGTTAGGTTGAAGTTTAGGGATAGGGTTAGGTTTAGGATTAGGGATAGGGTGAGAGTGAGTGTGAGGGTTTGGATGATGGTTAGGTTTAGTGTTAGGGTTAGGCTGAGGGTGAGGGTAGGGGTGAGGATTAGGGTTAAGGTGATGATTAGGGTTAGGGTTAGTGTTATTGTTAGGGTTAGGGTTAGAGTTCCTTTGAGGGTGAGGGTGCGGTTGAGGGTTAGTGTTATGGTTAGGGTGGGGTTAAGGGTTAGGTTTAGGGTTAGTGTTAGGGTGAGGGTGAGCTTTAGGGTTAGATATAGGCTTAGGGTTAGGGTGAGGGTTAGGGTTAGTTTTTGGGTTAGGGTGAGCGTGAGGCTGAGAATTAGGGTTAGGTTTAGTGTTAGGGTTAGTGTTAGGTTTAGGGTGAGGGTTAGGGTTAGGGTTACAGTGAGGTTTAGGGTTAGGGTTAGGGTTAGGATTAGGCTTCGTGTTAGGCTGAGGGTGAGGGTGGCTGTGAGGATTAGAGTTAAGATTAGGGTTAGGGTTAGGGTTATTGTTAGTGTTATTGTTAGGGTTATGTTTGCTGTGAGGTTGAGGCTGAGGGTGTGAGTTATTGTTAGGGTTATGGTTAGGGTTAGGGTTAGTGTTATTCTTAGGGTTATTTTTAGATTTACGGTGAGGTTGAGGGTGAGGGTGAGGGTTAGCGTTAGGGTGAGGTTTAGGGTTATAGATAGGATTAGGTTTAGGGTGAGGGTGAAGTTTAGCGTTAGATTTAGTGTTAGTTGGAGGGTTAGGTTGAGGGTTAGTGTTAGTGTTAGTGTTAGGGTTAAGGGTAGGGTTAAGGTTAGGTTGAGGTTTAGGGTTATGGTTAGGGTTAGGGTTAGGATTAGGTTTAGGTTGAGTGTGAGTGTGAGGGTTAGGGTTAATCTTAGGCTTAGGCTTAAGTTTAGGCTGAGGGTGAGGGTGGGGTTGAGGATTAGGCTTAGGGTGATGGTTAGGGTTAGGGTTAGTGTGAGGGTTAGGATGAGGGTTAGGGTTAGGATTAGGTTTCAGGTGAAGGCTAGGGTGAGGGTGAGGGTTAGGGTAAGGTTAGGGTAAGGTTTAGGCTTAGGCTTAGGGTTAGGCTGAGCGTGAGGGTGAGGGTGAGGGTTAGTGTTAGGGTGATGGTTAGGTTTACTCTTTGGGTGAGGGTTAGGATGGGATTTAGGGTTAGGGTGAGGGTTAGGGTGAGGATGATGGTAATGGTAAAGGTGAGGTTTACCCTGAGGATGAGGTTTAAGATAAGGGTGAAGTTTAGTTTTAGGTTTAGGGTTAGGATAAGGGTTAGGGTGAGCTTTAGATTGAGGATTAGGTTTAAGGTTAGTGTGAGCTTTAGGGTGAGGAGGAGGGTTAGGTTTAGGGTGAGAGTGAGGGTTAGAATTAGGGTTAGGGTGAGTGCTAGGGTGAGGGTGAGGGTTAGGTTTAGGGTTAGGGTTAGGGTGAGGTTTAGAATTAGGGTGAGGTTTAAGGTTAGAGTGAGGGTTAGTGTTAGGGTTAGGGTTAGTGTAAGGGTGAGGGTAAGTGTTAGGGTGAGGTTTAGGGTTCGGATGAGGGTTATGTTTATGGTGAAGGTTAGGCTTAGGTTTAGGTTTAATGTTAGGGTTAGGGTTAGTGTTGCGGTTAAGGTGAGAGTGTGGGTGAGGGTTAGGGTTAGGCTTAGGGTGAGGTTTAGTGTTAGGGTTAGAGTTAGTGTTAGCATGAGGGTGAGGTTTAGGTGTAGAGCTAGGGTTAGGGTTAGGGTTATGGTTAGTGTGCGGGTTAGGGTGGGGGTGACGTTAAGGGTAAAGTTGAGGGTTAGGCTGAGGGTGAGGGTTACGGTAAGAGTGAGGATTAGGGTTAGGGTGAGAGTTAGTGTTAGGGTTAGGGTGAGGGTTAGTGTTAGGGTTAGGGTGAGGGTGAGGGTTAGATTGAGGATTAGTATTAGAGTTAGTGTGAGGTTTAGGGTGAGGATGAGGGTTAGGGTTACGGTGAGCCTTAGTGTTATTGTGTTAATGTGAGGGTAAGTGTTAGGGTGAGGGTTAGGGTAAGGGCGAGTGTAATGGTTAGTGTGAGGGTTAGGGTTAGATTTAGGGATAGGGTGAGTGTGATATTTAGGGTTAGAGTTAGAGTTAGTGTTAGGGTTAGGGTTAGGGTGAGGGTTAGGTATAGGGTTAGGGTTAGGCTTAGGCTTAGGCTTATGCTTAGGCTGAGCATGAGCGTGAGGTTTAGAGTTAGGGTTAGGGTGAGGGTTAGGGTTAGGTTGAGGGTTAGGATGAGGTTTAGGGTTAGGATTAGGGTTAGGGTGAGGCTAGGGTGAGGGTTAGGGTGAGCGTTAGGGTTAGGAAATGGGTTAGGTTTAGGATTAGGTTTAGGGTGAGGGTGATTGTTAGGGTTAGGGTTAGGGTTAGGGTTAGCCTGAGAGTTACGGTGAGGGTTAGGGTGTGGGTTAGGGTTAGGGTTTGGGTTAAGGTGAGGGTGAGGCTGAGCATTAGGCTTACTTTTAGGGTTAGGGTTAGGGTTAGGTTTAGCATTAGGGTTAGGGTTAGGGTTAGGCTTAGGGTTAGGGTTAGGGTGAGGTTTTAGGTTAAATATAGGGTTAGGGCGACGGTTTGGGTAAGGGTTAGGCATAGGGTTAGTATTACGGTTAAGGTGAGAGTGAGGGTTAGGTTGAGGTTTAGGGTTAGGGTTAAGTTTAGGGTTAGTTTGAGGGTTAGTGTTAATGTTGGGTTAGTGTTGTGGTGAGGGTAAGTGTTAGGGTGAGGGTTAGAGTTAATGTGAGGGTTGGGTGAGGGTGAGGTTTAGTGATAGAGTTAGGTTTAGGGTGAGGGTTAGGTTGAGGTTTAGGGTTAGGATGTTAGTGTTAGGGTTAGGGTGAGGATTAGGGGTATTGTTAGGGTTAGGGTTAGGGTTAGCGTTAGCGTTAGGGTGTGGTTGAGGTTTAGTGTTAGAATTAGGGTTAGGTTGAGGCTGAGGGTGAGTGTTAGTTTTAGGGTTAGTGTTAGGGCGAGGGTTAGGGTGAGGGTTAGGGTGAGGGTTAGTGTTAAGATTAGGATTAGGATTAGGATTAGGGTTAGGGTTAGGGTGAGTGTGAGGGTTAGGTTTAGGCTTAGGGTTAACCTTAGGTTTAGGCTGAGAGTGAGGGTGAGGGTGAGGGTTAGGTTTAGCCTGAGAGTTAAGGTTAGGGTTACAGTGAGTTTTAGTGTTAGGGTTAGGGTTAGAGTTAGCTTTAGGGTGAGCATGAGATTTAGGGGTAGATTTAGGGTTGGGGTTAGGGTTATTTTAGGGTTAGGTTTAGGGTTAGTTTTAGAGTTGGAGTTGCAGTTAGGGTTAGGGTGAGCATGAGGTTTACAATTAGAGTTAGGGTTAGTGTTAGGGTTAGGGTTAGTATGAGGGTTAGGGTTAGGATTAGGCTAAGGCTTATGCTTAGGCTTAGGCCGAGCATGAGGGTGAGGGCTAGGGTGAGTGTTATGGTGAGGGTTAGGTTTAGGCATACGGTTAGGGTTAGGATTCGGATTAGGGTGAGGGTGAGTGTGAGGTTAGGGTTAGGGTTAGGCTTAGGGATAGGGTTAGGTTTAGAATTAGGGTTAGGGTTAGGGTTATGGTGAGGGTTATGGTTAGGGTTAGGGCTAGGCTTATTGTAAGGATTAGGGTTAGGGTTAAGTTTTCGGTGAGGGTGAGGCTGAGGATTAGGGTTAGGATTAGTATTATTTTTGGGGATAGGCTTAGAGTTACAGTGAGGTTGAGTGTGAGGGTGTGGGTTAGGGTTAGGCTGACGTTTAGGTTGAGGTTTAAGGCTAGGGTTAGGGGTAGTTTGAGGGTGAGGTTTAGGGTTAGAGTTAGGGTTAGGGGGATTGTTAGGGTGAGGTTTTGGGTTAGGGTTAGGTTTAGGATTAGGGTTAGGTTGAGGGTGAGTGTAAGGGTTAGCGTGAGCATTAGGGTGAGGGTAAGTGTTAGGGTGAGGGTTAGGGTTAGGGTGATGGTGAGGGTGACGTTTAGGGTTAGAGTTACAGTTAGGGTGAGTGTTAGGGTGAGGTTTAGGGTTATGGTTAGTGTTACAGTTAGGGTTAGGGTGAGAGTTATGGGGAGGTTTAGGGTTAGGGTTAGGGTTAGTATTAGGGTTAAGCTGAGGGTGAGGTTTAGGGTTAGAAGTAGGGTTAGGATTAGGCTGAGTTTGAGGGTGAAGGTTAGGGTTAGGGTTAGGGTTTGGATTAAGGTTAGGGACAGGGTGAGTGTG